>NW_010102627.1:0-14502 GCF_000699245.1 Pterocles gutturalis
AAAAGAGTGAGCCTGTATAGCATCCTTGTTCATCACCATTATATACTGAATCAATACTCAGAAAGTTTCACTAACAATTCTTTGTGACCTTATGGATATTTTCCTAAACTTTGGGTGGTCTTGTTCCAACCAAAAAGATAATGGAAATAGTGTTGGAACTAGATGATCTCTAAGGTCCTTTCCAGCCCTAACCATTTGATGATTCTGTGATTCTACTAATGTCTTCTAGGAGAACATCATCATTGACACTTAGTGATAAACCATCTCAGAAACTCATCCAGCTCGGAAACTCAGACCTGAAAATGCGACTACTATATATAAAATATTTGTCTGTATTTACCTATAATAGTTATCTTTCAGTGTCCTGACTGTCAGTTCTGGATTATTTGATACCAAGGATCATAGCAAGAACCAAAGGCCAGCTCCCCCAGTCCTTGCCATCTTGAAAACCCAACTACGTTCAGAAACTTCTCCAGCCAGTTTAATTCCAGGGTTACAGAAATGCAACCATGTGCAAAGGCACCTACAGAGCCCTTCTTGGAGCTTTCAACTGTCCATTCTTACCGCTGTAAAACATTGGGAGATAATGCAAATGCAAACTTGCTTGAAGCATTTTGCAAGACTTGGATGTACAGAGACCCCCTGATATATTGTTTTCTCTTACCAAGATCACTGTTCAGACTTAGGATCACAGAAGTGCCATCCTCCCTAACATCATGAATTGTATTGGGTTTTTTTATGACTTCACACGACCACAGAATTATGCACAATGCTCTCAGAGCTCCAAAATGAACTGCAAATAAAGGTAGCTGACCTAGCATTCAAGAGACTAACATATTTTTATCAGTTTTGCTGGCCACATTCACCACAGGCTAAATATTCCCTGTTTTCTACATCACTTTCCCTTGTGCCTTATACACAAAGTAAACAAATCTGCTGATGCTGTGATTTTAGACTTACAGTGTCATTTTCTAGGAGAACTTTCTGATCAGTCAAAAAAACCTTTGTGCAGTGTAGCAACTCCCTTCAAATTTATTTCCCCAAAATACAATGTCACTAAAAGACACAAATAGGCCCAGAAATCTTCTATTACTTTTCATCTACTCAAGTAGTGAATTATTATTCCACTACACAAAATCAGTCTCAGAACTAGATCTGAATGGATTTACATTAATTTCCATACTTTTTAACCCTCCACCCCTAAAAGGATTAAAAGAATTAGTACTTACAAAAAGACATGCACATGCACATCTTATGTAAAATATGGTGGTTTACGTACTATAGAGTATTTAATTTTGAGTTCACACATACTAATTTCCTTTTAATAAGGGGTTAAGATACAATTATTAGATTCTCAGAGAGCTTATGAGCATTCACAGAACAGAGCAGGAGGAATAAATCAATGACTTCTTTTCTATCCAACCCCTCCTCCTGTTTTCCTGAGTTCAGACATTATGACTTTCATCACAAGAAAAGGCCAAATTATCTTTGCAATTTGGAAAAAGGTTTTGCACTTGCCTTAGTCTCAGAGGAATACCCTATCCCCAAGGGCATCCCCAGGCTACATGCATAACCAGGCCCCTGGTGTGGCCTTGTAAGCTAATAACACGAATTAGAGCAGGGCATGGAGCTCAAGTGCTCCCTGCCCAGAAAATGTCCTGATCAGCACAGTTCAAATCCAGTTTACCTCTCTTATGCCTGCATATGACACTGAATAGTAGACTGTGTTTCACTAACAGATGCAGTCTAAATTATTTGGTAATAGTACAGAAAACTTAATTGACATTTACAAAAATATGTATTTATAGACAAATACAAACATATATGTAATATATATACCTGTGTATTAGTCCACTCTTTTGGCCAAACCAATTTGCTGAATGTGATTCAAATTTTCAAATACTTTTGACTTGCCTGAATCCATCTTTTTCAGCAAATCATGATTCACCATGTACCTAAATAAATCTTTGGGGAAAAAAAAAAAAAAAAACAAAAAAACAAAACACTCCTCAAACTCACAGAGTTCTGCTTATAAGACTCAAGTAACTGCACCTTTTTTATTTGTGTGGCAAGACAAGCAGCCTGAGGGAACTATATTCTTTTATAATCCAAAAATGAGAATCCTAAAGCTATGTCCACTAGGAACAACAGAAGCACATTAGGAACAACAGACATCCTAAAAATCATTCCATGATAGAGATCAGATATTTACATTATTAACCATAGAATCATAGAATGGCTAGGGCTGGAAAGGACCTTAAAGATCATCAAGTTCCAACCCCCCTGCCATGGGCAGGGACACCTCCCACTAGCCCAGGTTGCTCAAAGGCTCATCCAGCCTGGCCTTGAACACCTCCAGGGATGGGGCATCCACAGCTTCCCTGTGCCAGTGTCTCACCACCCTTACAGTGAAAAATTTCTTCCTAAAGCCTAGTCTAAATCTACCCTCTTTTTAACCTTTGAAGGTTAATAATAACAAATTACTGTTAAAAACAATGCCATGGAAATACGCAGTAAACTTCTCTGGTTTATATTTGGAAAGAAGTGAAAGGTTGCACTATACTGCAGGAGAAGAGTGTGTTTTCTAACAGGCAAATAACCAAGTAGGGTGCTGAACATAATGCGTAAGGGAGAAGGGCGTTCAGATCAGCAAGACCAAATCAATAGCTGGTCTTTAAGCCCCACTCTGAGGAGGGCTATCTCCTTGGTAAAATTCTGAAAGACTAATTATGATATTAACATGGTGCAACCATTCAGAAAAAACAGCTATAAACCATATATGTCCTAAAAGAACAGTAAAAGGGGTAAGGGTTTCAATCAATAAATTAATGATAGAATAGCTCTGACCAACTTTAAAGAGAGAACAGTTGGTCTCAGTGTTAACAAACTACCAGGCAATTACGTAAAGATAATTTGTGAGGTGGAAGAAGCTTTTACAAAACTTATCTGAATGCTGATTATATACACTTATTACACTTGGCAGCTCTGGTCACTTGAAGATTTGTCTTCAAGACAGAAGCTTCTGTTACCAACCTCCAAAATGCCTTGCACAACTCAATGGCTCTGTTTCTTGGATGCCTGCAAAACAGGGTTGAGATATGGAAAATTGTACCTTGAGAACAGGCTTAACACAAGGCAGGTCAAAGGAAATAGAAACAAGTAAAGAATTAATTTTTACAAATCCAAATGCAGACAAGACAGTTACACAGGAGGTTACAGAGAAGGAAAGGCAAAAAAACCCACCTTTCAGTTACATGTTGCAATGCTAAATCTCTTACTGTTGCCACCTGTTTGGTGACTCACCCATCTTACTGAAACTCAGCCCTACCAGGAGCTCACTGCGCTCTTGTTGGGGTGGTGAACATTCTGTACACCTAACAATTCCATACAGAGTCTCTTTATAGACTGCAGCTTAAATTTCATACAAAATATATCTGACAGTCACACTTACACACTGCATACCTGCACAAATGGCAGTGGCTTATTTCTGCTGCTTCTTTCAGTTTGCAGGAGTAATCACTGCTCCTGGGGCGATACTAGGTCCCGGACACTGAGCTCCAATGCTGTTGCTGAGAGATGTCATGGCTGTATGGCCAAACACTCTCACACAGAGAAACTACCATGCAGGACCATTAGAGTACTTGAAACTGGATGAAAGGGTTTTATAAAAGTGGTGAGTCATTATCCAACAGAAGTGTTTTTCTGGTCTTCCACAGGGACTGGTTTTTCAAGTCCAGTGGCTAATTTACTCAGGGATGACATAAATGCGATTCACAGCCGATTCAAATTTGTGGATGACAAAGAACGGTGAATAATAAGGATATAGCACCTCTGGAATGTGATTTAGATTACTTGGTAAATCAAGAACATGTAAATATTTCAGTGCAGCAAATTACACTATAAGAGCAAGAAACAGAGAAAACACTCGTAACAGTCTGGCAAGCAGTATCGCTAGGAGCATCGAGAGATCACAATAGATGGGTCCCTTGACTATATTCTCCAGCGCAGTGCCACAGAACGGCTGATTTTATCTTTGAATGTTTAGACGTAAGGAAAATGGTTAAGAGGAAGGATGTGATTATACCACCGAGGTGGCGTTAGAGTGAAGGATCTGGACACACATTTCTGATACTTACAGCTGAAACAAGACATTGAAAATTCAGACACAAGCCCCAGAAATTATTTGAGAAACAGAGGAAATGCCTTACTGTGGAGGATGTGATATAATCTGGTTAGCTGGTGAAAAATACCATTGAAAAGTGATTTGACTGCTGTGTTTATTACCTTCATAGACAAAAAATTATAGCAAGAATCAATCGCAAAAAGTTGCCTTCTCCCTAGACCTGCCAGTTACAGGTTTCAATGGCTGAGATTTACCAGAAAGCTGCAGCTGACGGAGAGAGGCAGCAGTAACAGGATGGAGACTTGGAGGCAATGAACCAGACTCTGTAGCTAGCAATAACTATCTGTAGCCATAATAGAGTTTTCAAAATAGCATTTTTTTCAATAAAAATCAATGTTAAAAATCTAGAAACATATAACACTTTTCTTTAAAATTACCTTAAAACACTCAGCAGCCATTTATTATAAACTCAGTGAGGAAAATAAAGGAAGTCAGATAATCTACAAATATAATATCAGTCATTATTAGTATTTTCTGACAAGCTGTGCTGTTGTGTAATATAAACCTCCTTATTCAGTATTTCATATCAGCAGCCAAAAGCAGTTGATTATTTTGCAATCCTAATCTTAACAATTTATTATACTTTTCAAGTTTCCATGTTTTTTGACACAAACCCGAAGAAATTAATTCATCACCTCCATAGGACTTGTCATATCCTAAGGGACAGTACAAGCTGTTATTTCTCACAGATGAGCCTTACTTAAACTAAATGGGACTTTTAGGAAAAGATTAGGTTAGAAAAACTGTTGCTTGCCCACTCCTTCCCCTATCCTACCACTTTTAAGAGTTAAATCTCTCTCCTGGCTAGAGAGGATAAAGGACAACAGATTGTGTAAGGTTTTGCCGTGCCCCGTCCAGAGCCAAAATCTGTCACCCATATGTTGCTCTCATTTTTTTTCTATCGCACAAAAACCTCTTAGTTCTCAGAACTACACGTACTCTATATATAGTCTCACTAAACATGGAAAAAAAAAATCAGTGAAGTCTTACTTAATAAAGGCCTAAAACCTTCAAAAACGTAATTGCCTAACACAGTTTTTGTTATGCGTAAAAGATATAGTAATGAGGTAGGTCATTTACTAGCCAGCATCATGTTCAGTAATAAATACAAGGTTCTGCATTTGCAAAGGTGGTGAGGTGGTGGCAAAATGCAGGTCTATCCGAGTCCTGCAGCAAACCAAGCCCACGGTTTTCAAATGCAAGTTCCTGTGTTGAGAGAGGTCTGGTGAGCACATTTTTTCAGAAAAAAATAAAATTATAAAGCACAATTTGCATTATTGTCTAGGGATTTGTTAAAGAAAGAGGATCAAAAGCAATGATGTGATCACATGCTACTTTAAGAATGTACATAAAATAACCCAAAAAACTGAAATAGCAATGGGTATCAGAAAAGTATGGATTCAAGTCATCAAAAAAGAACAAAAAAAACCACCCATGCACACTGTACCCAAAAAGATGGTGTAAGTAATACATTAAAATTACATTCCTTATTTTGAAAACCTCTTGAAGAATGGAATATACATTGTAACTTTGTGAAGTCATCCTATCAAACTTCTAGTGCTCTGATTGAGCTCTGCAATAGTGGAGGAGACACCAAGCTTTTACACATACCTTTACTGGAGTAGTTAAGCAATCGGCACACAGTTGTACACAGCTTTTGGACAGCATGTGTATAGGCACAAGCCAGTGGGCTTAGAACCAGTGAGCAGAATCATGTACACAGGGCAAATCTGAAGCACTGAAGGCTCCTTGTATTTTTAGGCTAGGGGTTCAGTAAAATAAAGCTAAGTATAGCTGCAGCTGCAGGATGAGAGTGGGAGTTGACAAAGCAAAGAGGATAATGGCCACCTTTGAAATCTGATTTAAGAGGTTGCTTCCACCATGGAGGGTTCAAGGTGGCAGGGCACATGGATTCAGGAAGTCTTAAGTACCAGTCGCTGCTAAAAACTGAATACAGGGTTTTCAGCTTCCATTCACCTGCCACAGTCAAGTATTTTTACTTCCTTTTAGAGGGAAGGAGAAGAACACCAAATTTGAATGTGGATACAGCTAGAGAAGTAAAAGCTTCTATAAAACACATGCAGAAGAGAAATCTGAACCACTCCTACATCTCAAGTAATATTTGAATCACTCTCAATATCATTAGCACCTTGAATTTTTATTAGAAGCCAAATCTCATCTGCACTTTCGTAAGAGTGCCTGTTTTGAAGATTACGCCAGACTGCAGGGGAAACAGCATGAAAATTCAGGTGGTCTTGACTAGGGAAAACACTGCAAGCATCTTTAAAGGACTCCCAGGGTATATGAAGTGGTTTTTGAAGTCTGAAGAGCAGCTGATATTAAAATACAAAATGAAATACCTTTATAAGGCTTTAAGCCCTTCTTACTTACCTCCACAGTTACTTGTCATGCAACAGACAAATATTTAGAGCAGATTCAACAATATTAGACTACTGCTTCTATTACTAGTACAACTCCAGTAGTAGATTTTGAGATTCCAGTTCATGAAAGCTGTAGCTTAACTTGAGAACGCACTTGGCCCAGAAGTTGTCGTTACACAGAGTAGCTATGTGTCCAAGTCCAAAACACAAACCAGCAGAATTTACAAGATGCTTTCCATTTCTTACTGCTGTCTCTGTAAGCAGTTTAACAGGTGGAACTGCTGTCGCCCATACTAACAGAAATAATGTTTCTTCACTAGAGGTGAACAGAGTAAGATGCTACATCCTACACGTTTTTTATCACAGGTTTGTATTAAAAGAAACATATGAAAGGTATAATACAAGCATCAAACCAAACCACATTTATTTCATCAGTCACAAGTGCAAATATAGCAACAAGTCAGTTCAGCAAATTACAACACACAGAAGAATGTAATGTAAATGCTAAGTACACTGACGACTAACTTCAAAAGAGCAGCAAAAAACAGTTTCTTCAAATAAAAACTTCTATTCTTTTTACCTGTAATCTAAAGTAATAATAAATCTATATCAGGAATGTGTCTGCTAACTCATGTTTAGCCAGCTATTCTGGGATTACCAGTTCGCATTATCCATTGTGCAAATGGCCTGTCCAAGCTTCCCATTAACAGATGTTTTGGTTTTAAGCAACTTTTACCCAATATTTAAATAATACAGTGCTGATACCAGCTAATATGTTCTGCTATTTGATATTACAAATTCAAGAATATATATTTTAAAAAACTAAGTCCAATTTCAGTGTATGTATATAATTCTACCTGGATCCAAAGTGGGCAATATCAAAGATGAAGCGGAATTTTTTTAATAAAAAAAAAGGATAGACACAAGTCATCTCAGGTTTTTTTGCATCATCTTTAAATCTGTAGTTAAAATATATGCAGTACTTACATATAAAATAGAAAGCATTCTCATTAGGAAGATACTGCAGTGTAATTAGCCAGTTTTCCCTACCACTTAGTAGCCGAGGAACAACATTTTTGTTTAACACCCAATCACTGTTTTGCTTTACAGAAAAGCAAAGTTGACTACCAGTACTAGCATCAGAATTTTTACACTGGAAATTTAGTTAGCCTTCTTCTTCATGATGAGTTGTTGCTTCTTCTCTTTTTCTTTAAAGGCAATGAATTGAGAGTCTGTACCAAAGATTCTGTCCCACCACGTGAAGGTTGAAGCATAATTGCCGATAAAGTTCATGTGATGGAAATCATGAAAACGGGCCCCAGCATAGAAAGGCACCAAATGCAGAGGGTTCAGCGGAACATCATAGCCACTACAAGGGAGGGGAAAAAAGAAAAGTAACTAGTAAGGATTTTTCCCAGATATAAACCACAAAATATAGACAATAACTTGTTGTTTTTATCAAATAAAAAGATTTTTTGCTATTATAAAGCCCTGAGGTAATCACTGTAACACTGGCTTAATAGGAAAACAAAATCCCTCCTATCCTAGGTAAATGCTTCTGTAAACTATCCCACAATGGCTTTGGTACTTGCTGACCTTTTCAGCTCAGTTTATTAAGCAACACCAAAAGAAATTAAGCAAGTGACATAAAAAAATCACAGTGGTCAACTTTCTGCTGCCTTAGCAGACTTAACTGACGTTAGGAAGGAGGAACAATAACACTATCTTTTAGTGACAAGCTAGGAACATCAGCTCAGCTGCTCAAACATCATTTAAAATAAACTATAATTGTAGTATTTTACTCTTATTTTCAGCTTACTGAAAGTTCTTCAAATGTTTAAAATTCAAAATATACTATTAAAGTAACATTAAAACCAGAACAGTTTGCTTTAGAGGGATTTCAACTCTTTTGCTTAGTGGTACTGGAAAGCATCTTACCACCACCTAGTGGGGAGAGCGCAAGCTAACTTGTTGTAAACACACTAAAATGATAATTATCAAAGGAGATTAATGTTTTGCATCAAGCACTTTATGATATGTCACAACATAGACTTCTCAGAAAACAACCAATATACAACTAAACCAGCAATGATGTGTACGGCGAGTTGGTTAGTAGCTCACGTTCCACTAAAACACTTGACACAGCTCACAGTAAGACACTACGTGCTTCATAATACATTTACAGACACAACAAGTGTAACATTAACATTTCGAATATGAATTCTGACTCGCCCCTTCCTCTCAAAAAAAAGCTCATTCATTTGCAGATGAATCCAACTAAGCCTATTGGGATTTGCAGTAGCATTTCAAAGCCAAATTTGAAAGAAGTCAGTCATACTATGGAGACAAGAAGTCTTGCCCTTTGTATTTACCATAAATAAATAAAACCCCTTTATTTACTTATTTATTTATTTACAAGGCAGTCAGTGGTTACATAGGCCAAAGTTTCTCTTATCCAGGAAAACTGGCTGACATAGTATTAAACGGAAAGAACTCTTGGTCAGAATATCATTTTTTGTAATTTATTTTTGGTGTTCTAATATGCATAAGGTCACTTGTACACCAAATATCAAGAGACAGACATCCTAATGAAGCACCTACCTTCCAGCACCCTGAAGTTGCTCTAGCTAACAGTCTACACTCTTCTAATCAGCTATTAACACTACTTCAAAACAGAAAGCAGTATTAACTGTTCACGTTGTGTCATTCTTTGTAAGATGCGTAAAAGCATTTCAGTGCAAAATAAATAGTAAAGCTCAGTGAAAGAGACAGGTAAAGTTTAAGACAGACTTAGGGAGAAGAGAAAAAGCTATTATTAAAAAGCAATGAGCATTTCACCTGTGTACGTCAATGGTTTCCATCAAGCGACATATTACCCATGCCCACAGAAGAACCACATGGTTGCAGAAAACAACAATTCCAATAAAAAAGCCAGCTCCAAGGATAAGTGTTTCCAGAGGATGCGCATATTCTGCTTGCATTCCAAATGGAGACTAGAAAGAGATAACAGACAGGAAAAGTCAGCATTTTCAATTTTATATACCCCCAAATCAGAATCACCATTTCGTGGTACTCTCCCCTTTCCAGTACCCCACAAGACTACAACAGGACAAAGGGAATGCCATTATGGGAAAAGGAAATGGTCTGACTGAGCAAGCGCCTGAACGCGGGTGTTCAGCTCCTCATTGGGAAAACAGAAAACAGTATTCCAAGGTCATAAGGATTATGACTCCATTAGTGATTCCAAATACTTCACTACTAGTTGAAAAGTTGAAAATTTTTATTTAGGCTTACCATTACCCAAGGCCAAAACATTATTTCAGGAATATTAAAAGTATTTGGGAAGCTCCTATCAGCTTTGCTATACATCCAGCATTGGAAGCAGAAGAAAGAAGGAAGCCAAAATATTCTCAGAGTCAAGAATCACTTAGAAACTTATTTTTAAAATAATTTAAAAGCCCCCCTCACTTTAGACAATTTTTAAGATAAATTCTTATTGCTCAAATATTATTAGAGACTGAAATAAAACATTTTATTTTCTTTATATATGTACATATATTTTTTTTAATATATATACACACACAACTCCCAGTCATTCCTACATTTGGTTTACAAAAAAATAAATTCTGTAGAAAGTTTTCAAAAGCAGACCATCATAGAAAGATAACAATTATAAAAAATTAATACTGAAGGTTACAAGTTTGATTATTAGAAAAACATGAAGTCTACTTCGGCTTAAGGTGATTTTAAAATCGCCTTTTACTATCAAGAAAAGTTCTTACTGAAACAGCCATTAGCCTACAGATCATTTCCATGTGAACTGCTAACCACTCAAAAGTAACGGTCAGAAGCTGCTGCTGCTGGAGACCTGAGGGGCTGCCAAGCGCAAGAGGAAAACAGTGGCTGCTGCTGCTGCAGATGTACGTACACAGGCACGTATCAATCTATACAGAGCTTCTCTATTACTGGCAGCCTGTATAAAGCACCCCAGTTTACCTTAGGCACAGTACAGGTTATATGCTGAAACACAGCAGTACACACACAGTAGAACTGACCGCTGTGATCAGAGACATCTGTGACATCTAAACACAGCTATACCAACTATAAGGTGCAAGCACTGCTGGACCCTCATTCACTCAGAACAGTGCCACCTCCAGTCAAGCATAGCTCATTACCTTGTGCTCAATGTCAGCTCCAACATTGCTAAATGCTGAACCACGCAAAACATCTCTGTAGCGCACTGTGCTCTCGATGCAGGATCATGCAACTGACTACACGGCTTCCAGAGGCCCATATCCATCATCCTTCCCTGAATCATATAAGCTGCACATATGGTGCACACATAAAATTCTTAACTCTTTCAAATAAGACATTTAAATAAGGTGTATGAAACCACATATACAGAAAACTATTTTAAAAAATAATCAAGGAATACGTACAACAAATTCATGGTGAACCTTATGGATATACTTGTATATTCTCTTGTGATGCAGCAATCTATGCAGGAAGTAGTGCCAGGCATCCTCAATCACTGCACATCCAAAACACTGGGCAACCAGAACATACCTTTACAAAGCAGAAGCACTATTAGCTACAGACTATACTAGGAAACAGACAGTCTTGAAAGATACAATAGTTTATATGCGAGTAAGGGTGGGAAACATTCATGTGTACTACTGATTGAATAGCAGTGCATGGACACTACCTTTTTAACATACTAAAAATATTACTTGCCAAACACTAGTCCTTGTACCTATCAGCTCATCTGTTGATACGCTGAAGTGAATTAGCACGCAGTGTAACAAACACTCATTTCAATATTACAGTCTATAAAGAACATCTATAGACTGCATAACATGTAATGTTATAAATAAAAGAGCTGCATCAGCTGTCTCAACAAGATAGAAAATAAATTTCCAAGAAACATGAGCTTCTGTTGTAAAGAAAAAAAGCTATTAAAAAAAAACCAAAAAAACAAAAGCAAACAAACCAAAATTAAAAGGCATTTATAACTAACCCAGTTTTGTTTTGAAGTCTCAATTTAGTGCAAAAAATGACAATGTGAAACAGGTGGTACATTCTCTCTCTTAAGGAACACAGTGCTGCTATGATACAAGACAAGGTGGGGGAAGAATCAAAAAATGCAGATGGAAAAACCCAGAAAGTCCAATATTTAACCCATGTCATCATGAATCTTGCTTTGCTTCCAGAAACTCCCTCCTAATCCCCCTTTCTTCCAAGTATCAGAACAATTTGGGGCCATTTAAAAAAAATGTAAAAATCTCAAAAGTTCTAATTAGCTTTTATAGCATTTAAGCATCAACAGAAATACGATTAGCAAACATCGTTTATATCTCCAAAAATTATTGTGTACTGGAGCTGACAACGCTATTTTTTAAATATTCTGCCTCCAACTGTATGTAACTCAGCATCAACATAAGAAGAAAATCTACCTACCATCTAGGCATCTCTTCCCACCCATATGGGATGTTAAAATACTCTGTGAAGTAATAGGTGCCACAAATCAGAGGAAGCTGAATGCAAAAGTGATTGAAGAGGAGTGTTTTGAAACACTTCCACTGTTTTTCCCATGTTTCTGGTTTATCCTAAGAAGAAGCAAAAAGAATCAGTCGTGTTACATACTTCTATTGCACGTAACTGTTGCAAAAATACTTTGGAGACAGTTTCACTTTGCTTGGAAGACAGATAGCAGGTCCTCCAACAATACAAATTAACTCAGGCAATACAAATCACACGAGATTGGACTCAGTTCCACCAAAACCTCTTGTTTTTCTAAGCTAGCTTTCTGTCAAATTTAAAGTAAGCCTCTCTTAACAGGAGTTGTCTTTGCCAGTTGCCCCAAACTATTTTTGTTATTTCAGTGTTTATGATTAATGGGAACGTTTCATACTCAACAGTTTAACACAAATCGAAGTTTGGTTTTCTTCTTCACATCACAGAATGTATTTCCATAGCTAAAAATAACACAAAGAGAAGCTGAAGATATAAGCTTGTGAAGAAACAAGTTGCCTTGAAAACATCCAGTTTTTGCAGGGAGACATTTTACCAAATACTGTAGTAATTTCAGAAGCTGTTATTATTAATTTCCAATTCATGTTACACGGAACTGTGGGAAAACAATAATTGGATACCGGATGTGCCTTTGCTGCCGATTAGGAGTATGCAGTCTATCCCAGGCTTTCTCCATTGTCAAAATTTCAAAATCTTTTCAAGAGCGTGTACTTAGAGATACTTTGAAAGAAATGCTTGCTATTACATAAGCACACCACGTAATTATTTTATAATACCAAGACATACCTTTACCACAGACGCTGTGATTCTGCTATACCTTCTCTGTTGATATATAAACTTACAGAGAAAATTTAACTTTGCTAACAGAGACTGCCATACCCTTTTCTCTCTAGACCTCCATGCTGGAAAGGATACCCTCCCTCAGAAATAACTACCTGCCTTCCTCCTAAAATCCCCTCCTCTTCCTCTCCTCACACACATTGTAATTTTGGTCTGTCACTTCCGGGATGTCCACTGTGACAGAGGAAACAGGGTCATATAAATTGGAAACCAGGATACTGCAGTTACGTGTTCTACTTCACATACTCCAAGGCAAATCAGGAATTGTGTAGTTCACAACTTTGTCTTACCTGCTGAATTTTATACTTTTGCATGTATGGTATAAACTGAAAGACAAATCCAGGTACACAGAGCAAGAAGTATGAAACTTCATGAACTATAAGTGATCCCCAAGTCGCAATCTGGAACTTTGTGTAGTTATCCAGCATGTAATTCCAGGCATTTTTAAATGGTTGTTGCAATGGATTGTCAGGCAAGAAAGAGTCTATATATTCCACCGCCAGATAAGCAGAGTTCAAGATATTAACGCTGTCGTTCACTGCCATTGTTCAAGCATAAAGCATCACAATTACAGTTCTTCTACCGTTGTCTAAGTAACCTGCAATTTTTGAGAAAAAATGAATAAACAGTAGTTAATCTTCAAAAAAAACCCCCACTACCTACCTTAGCTGTTATCTAGTTTTAAAGTAAAAACAGGGGAGGGAAGGAAAGGGAAGCGAAAGATAGATTCTCCTACAGGATTGCATAAAAGAACAAAGTTCAACATTGGTTTGAGAGGCAAACCACTCTGAGAGACATTCAGATCTCAAGTTTTGAAACAAGGTCAAGAGAGAAAAAGAAATATTAATTATTACTCAATTTTATTTCCAGTCTTTTGCAGGATAATTGTAGTCTGCATGAAAACAGCACACAAAGGTTCAAACTAGCCTTAGAAAATTAATTGTGATCTTTTGATTATTCAGCCTCATTCTTCTCATAGCTGTGAGCCAGAATCCATACAAGCTACATCAACACAGAAGACTACCTTTAGACTGCAGCTGGCTTGAGGCAATCCCCCCTTCCATAAGTTATGGAGTTTTCATCATATCTCCCAAAAGCACAGAGGCAGGGTTCCCACAGGTGCCCAGAACTTCTGCCTTTCCACAGAGTAGGCTGCTTGTTGGTTAGGGTTGGAAAGAACCTTAAAGATCATCAAGTTCCACCCCCCCTGCCATGGGCAGGGACCCCCTCCACTAGCCCAGGTTGCTCAAAGCCTCATCCAGCCTGGCCTTGAACCCCTCCAGGGATGGGGCATCCACAGCTTCTTGGGCAACCTGTTCCCTCACTGTAAAAAATGTCACCCTTATGTCCAATCTAAACCTACTCTTTTTTTGGTTTAAAACTGTTTCCCCTTGTTTAGTCGCTACAGGTCTTTGCAAGAAGTCTTTCTCTGTCTTTCTCACAAGCCCCCTTTATATACTGGAAGGCAACAGCGAGATACTCCTGGAGCCTTTTCTCCTGCGTGCTGAACACCCCCAGCCCTCTCAGCCTCTCTCCACAGGCGATGTGCCCCCTGACCACCCTCCT
>NW_010102628.1:0-661 GCF_000699245.1 Pterocles gutturalis
GACACGAGGGCATCACCGTGGCTCCGGGCTGCGAGCCCTTGGTGTTGGGTTTGGGGGGGCTCCAGAGGGACCCCCGACCCTCCTGCCCCCCCAGGAGAAGAACAGCCCCTCCGTGGGGTACAGGCTACCTTTGGGGGTGCTGAGCCTGGCCCCTCGCCGGCGCAGGGGCTCTTGCTGTGCAGGCTCCAGAGGAAGTGGCGGATGTAGAGGAGGTGCCGGTAGATGTTGTCGTCCAACGTCTCCACCTCCAGGTCCACTTTGAAGCCCCCGCTGGGCAGGATGATGGGCGGGTGGTTGTCGAAGGACTCCAGCATCTCGTCTGAAAGGCAGAGGGAGGAAGGGGGGCTAGCGCTGGCCCGGGCTGCACCCCACTCCTGCCACCCATCTCTTGGCCGTGTGCGGTCTCCCAGCCGGGATCGGGGACACGGTGAGCTGCGGGGCAGCAGCATCCCTCGCTTGGGAACACCGAAAGGGCTCTAAGCCCTTCTAAGCACGCTTTGCATCCTCTGCAATGCCCAAATTGTGGGACTGTGGTTGTTCCTGATTGCTACAGGAGCCCCAGGGAGGGAATTGCTGGTTTGACCCTCCTCAGAGGGAGCCCGCGGGTGACCGGAGCATGGTGGCTGGAGTAGCACAAAGCTGGGGCTCACCAGGCTGGAAG
>NW_010102630.1:0-258 GCF_000699245.1 Pterocles gutturalis
CCCGGGCGCGCTGCAGCCCGGTGTTGGCGTGGTGCAGCCAGGGGTTGGCGTCGTGCAGCCCGGGGTTGGCGTGGCTGCGAAACCCCCCAAAGTACCAGGTAGGTGCACAACCCGAAAGGGGGGCTGGGGTGGGGAACCGCTCCAGCTGGGTGCTCATCCCTGCTTTTCTCTTGCCCGGCAGGTGCTGGGATTCCTGGAGCTTTCCCGGGTGGCGTGCTCCCCGGTGCAGGTGAGCTGGGGGTCCCCATCCTGTGGCAG
>NW_010102630.1:353-3018 GCF_000699245.1 Pterocles gutturalis
CCTGCCTGCCCTGCCTGCGCGGGCAGAGCTCCCTGCCTTGCACAAGAGCTGCCTGCCCGCTTGCCTAACTCCCTGCCTCCCCATCACTGCTGCCTGCAGTTTCCAAACCCTTTGGCCAGGGCTGTAGCGACATTTCCACCATGCCAAAGGCAGGGGGACCTGGCGTCTCCAGGGATCTTGTGCCAAGCTCTGCAGGAGCAGGCGGCATCAGCACCGGGAGAGGGGCTGGCACGGACCACGCCAGCGCTGAGCTGCCCAGCCAACGGTGGCGTTGGAAGGAGGGGGGAGGCGGTGGGGGGGGGGGCGGAATTCCTCACTGCAGAGTAATTTGGGGGAGGAAAACTTGTGAAAACAAGATGTTTCAACATTGTCAGAAGGAGAAGTGTGTTGCTGGTCAGGAATGTCTTTTCCATGTCTGAAAACGCGTGAGTTATAATGAAAGACATTTGTAAAAGGGAAAAAAGAAAACCAAACCAAAAAACAACCAACCCAACACCAAAACCCAACCCAAATGACTGCAAGGCCAAAGCGCAGCCTGGTTTTCCCTGATTGCTCCTGGAAGGTGGGGGCTCAGTGGGCAGGGTCCCCTCTGCTCCCCTTAGAGCTTGCATGGAGCTGCTGCACATCACCACGGCAGAGCAGTGGGATGGTGCTTTGCTGTCACGAGTGGGACCCACTTGTGGGTGTCACGTACTCTGCAGACACCCCGAGCTCCTGCGTGGGCAGCCTGCCCCCCCCACCGCCAAAGCACAGGCAGCCTAGGGCTGGAGCAAACCCTTCTCTGGGGGCAAGGGGGACTGTCTCGCTCCAGCCCTGCTAGCACTGGGTGCAGCAGGGTCCCAGCAAGCCCGTGGGGACCCAGGGTGCAGGTCTGGTGCCCAGCTGAGACGGGTGACAAGGATTTGGGGCTGGGTGTGGGGGTCTCGGACACCAACAACACCACGATGCCTTACTGATCCCTCCGGTCTCTGCTGCAGGAGTCCGCTTCCCCGGTGTAGGGGTGCTGCCCGGGGTACCCACTGGAGCTGGAGTCAAGCCGAAAGGTCCAGGTAGGTCCCCTCGATCCCCTGGGGACACCGGGGTGGAGGGTGGGCTCAGGGCTGGCTCCAGTGGGGTTTCTCTGTGCCCTCATCTCCATCCTGCTGGCGTCAGCTCCAGCCCATCCTTTGGGGTCACAGCCCCACAGGGCACATGGGCAAGCAAAGCCAACCTCTGGCTGAGCCCACCCAAGCTAGGATGGACCTCGAGAAGCAGCCCAGAGTCTCACACAGTTGCCTTTGTGTTTCTGCCGTAGGAGTAGGAGCCTTCGCAGGAATCCCCGGTGAGTGTCCTGTCTCTCTCGCCCATCCTTCTCTTCCTTCCCAAGCCTGTTCATCACAGCCACGGCCTCCCCATGCCAGAAGATGCCTCAGGGTTTCCCAAGCCACTCGCTCTCCTCTCCCGGGGTGCCCTGGGGGGCTCCCCTCTCACAAGGACTGGTGGCAGCCAGGGCGCGGGCTCCAGGTGAGAGTCTGCTGTTGGCTTTGCAGGACTGGGAGGTTTTGGAGGTCAGCAGCCTGGTGTCCCTCTGGGGTATCCCATCAAAGCTCCTAAGCTCCCAGGTAAGCTGCCACAGCCAGCGGGGCTGGGGGTGAAGGACCCCCAGCAGTGCCAGGAGAAGGACCCGCCGTTCCCCAGGGCTGAGCCACGGTGCCCCCAGGTCCCCTGGACCTGGCTGTGCCCATGCTGGCCCTGGGACAGCAGGACAGAGCGAGGGGTGCTGGGCAGGTGAGTCCGGCAGCAGCGCTGCCTGTCGCAGCCCTGTGGGCAGCTGCCTGGCAGCTGCTGGGCTCACCCCCAGCCTGCGAGGACGATGCTGTGCCTCTCTCTGGCTGTCATAACGTAGGAAAGAGCATGTTCTGGGGACATGCTTTGGGCTAGGCTGTCCCCACTGGCTCCTCCTGGCACGAAGCACAGACCTTGCAGACACTCTGCTTTCTGTGGCTCCTGGGATTGTGCTGGGCATCACTGGGCGTTCACCCGGGCCAAATGTCCCGGCTTAAGGAGCTCTAGCCAAAGCCACCAACAGCAGGCAGGTGGTAGGGATGGAGCTCCAGGCAGGTCCCCCTTCCCACTACCCACCCAGACAAGGCTGAGCCCCAGCCCGGGGAGGCCTGGGGGTGCTCAGCACCCCTGTCCCAGGCTGGGCTTCTGCGGGGACCTTCATCTCACAGCCCTGTGCCAGATGCCAGCTCTGCCCGTCCCCAGCCAGACCACGCAGGGAAGGCGGCAGGATGGGCAGTGCCAGGCAGCTCTGCCAGCTCACCGGTCCCAAGAGGATCCCCAGCGAGGAAGGCAGCCGGCTCTGGGCAGGGACCCGCATCCCTGCGGTGCTGGGGAGCGGGTAGACTCACTGGCGTTTGCCCACTTGCCGAAACAAGTTGCTGCAGGCACAAAAACCTTGGTGGGGGGCTGCCACCCCCAGGGAGCAGGGCCCACCCCGGCACGGGCGCCAGCCCCGGCAGCTCTGCCGGCTTCCCCCTGCCAGGGCCCATCACCGCAAACGGCGGCAGAAATACTTGGCCCGCTCCGGCTTCCTCCTGCAGAGGCAGAGTTACACTCGTTAGGGTGACTGGGCCCCGCCGCTGTTGGATGCTGTCTGGCCGCCTGGCCGCAGCCCGGCCCC
>NW_010102630.1:3083-4346 GCF_000699245.1 Pterocles gutturalis
GGCTCCGTCCCGCATGGCCCCTGCCAGTGGCCTGCAGCCAGGATGGGACACCGCTGCCAGCTGACCCACTTTTTGGGGAACCTTTGTTAAATAAATCCAGGGAGGACACCCATCCCCTTGGCCAGGGAGCCCCATCAGTGCATCATGTCTCTCGCAGGGACCCGCAGGTCAGTGGCGGTGTCCCCAGCTGTGGTTTTGGCTGCTGGGTGCTGCCCTGGTCCTTCCTGGGGCGCTGGGGGATGCCAGTTTGTCACCTCTGAGGGCTGGCAGCGTGGGGTCACACTGGGCTGGCTGTCGAGGCACTGGCTTTGATGCTGTGGACAGACCTGGGGGCTGCCACACATCCCCGTGTCCCCTGTGCTGTGTCCTGGCTGTGGTAGGTCCAGGTTGAGAGGGGACAGCAGGGAAAATAACATTTTCAGTGGAAAGTCTCCCTTTTGGATGATTTGCTCCAGATGCGGTAGCCAGCTCCTGCTCTGTGCTGTCCCCGCTCAGGAGGGGGTCCCAGGGCCACCCCGCTCACTGGGGGCTCAGCCTGAGGCTGGGGCTGAAGTCAGGGTCCCACCCAATGCCTGTGGGTGGGGGCTGCTCCCCAGTGACTGGCCGCGCTGAGGTCGCGTGGGTCTGTGCGCAGCCCTTTCTGTGCCAGCCAGTGTGCCCATCAGGCAGGGCTGGTGGCATCCCTGTGCTGGTGCTGGATGGGTGCCCGTGGCCCCAGAGCAGTGGCTGCTCTTGCATCTGGCTGCAGGTGGTGGGGAGCTGGGCTTGGACCTGGAAAAACCCTCAGAGACCCAAGGGCTTGGACTCTTGACCCTTGGAGTCACCCCACGTGTGTCACCTACTGCCGGACCTTTCCGCACCTTTGGAGTAAGCAAGGTGCTGATGAGGTGCCCTGAGATGGGCAAGGGGGGTCCCCAAGGTGGGAGACACCTGGCACGGCTCACGGCCACTGCAGCCTGGAAAGTCTTTGCCTTCCAGCAACGCCGCGCTGGCGTGGGACATGATGGGACAGCCTGGCACGGTGGAGGGAAATCTGGTCCCCAGATGCTGGCTGGCGGGAGGGGACGGTGTCCCACACTCAAGGAGAGGCTTTGCCATGAGCAATCCTAAAAAAGCCGCTCCCCTGCCCTGCCTGCCACCCCCTCCAGTGGGAGGGATGGTGGGTGAGACACCTTCCACCCTACGTGCTTCCCTAGGTGTCCCCATCGGGGATGTGGCAGCCCATCACCCCTCCTCAGGCTGCTGCATCAGCGGTGGGAGCTC
>NW_010102630.1:4365-4837 GCF_000699245.1 Pterocles gutturalis
TGGGTCTGCCGCGCGCCCAGGCCCGTGGCCCCCCCGAGTCACAGGCATCCCTGCGCCGTCCCGAGCATCGGGATCCAGCTCTTTCGCAAGGAGACATTTCCCTGGCTGCAATGTTCCTGCTCATAATCCCTCCCCGTCCCTTCGCACCGTGCTCCTAATGAGGTCACGTTTCAGCGGAGGCTCCCAAGCCCGGATTCCAATTAAAACCTTTCATTTGGAGCTGACTGCGGCACAGCCAGATGGGTACAGCTCCGGGGGCGCCCCGCCGCTGAAGCGGGGTCAGGGGAGGCTCCTGCAAAACCAGCTTCGGGCACTGCAGCCCAGGTGCGGGGCTGAGAGCAACTGGCTCTTTCTGGAACCACTGCTTCCAAAGTGACGGAGGACAGCATCTCCTGTCCCGGCTCCATAACGGGGGGTTGTATCCCAGAGGATTTACTATCCCAATGGAAGGAGCCCGGGGAGCTGGAGCCGC
>NW_010102630.1:5077-10127 GCF_000699245.1 Pterocles gutturalis
GAGGGAGTCCCTCCGGAGACCGGTGCTTTGCCCTGCCGTGATGCCCGTGGACCTGGCTGGGAGCAACTCAGCTCTCCTGGCATCCTGCACGGCGGGGCCAGGAGCCGACAATCAGCCGGCACGCTGCGGCACTGGCAGTGGTCGGCTGTCTGGCTGGCTCTCCGCTTGCACACATCCTGAGCTGCGGCCAGCTCCAGGGATGTTTGAACTGGCATCTCAACCGGGAGGGAGTTGGCTCCAGCATCCTCCCCACATCCCTCGACACCGGGGCCGGGAGGGGAGGTCCTTCGGGCCAAGGGAGCTGCTCCGTCTGCCTCATCCCCTTCCCCAGGGCCAGCGCCTGACCTGGCTTTGCCTTTCTGTTTGTGATTGCAGGCTTGGGGCCCGGCGGGATAGGAGTCGGCCTCGGGGCAGCAGGAAAGGCAGGGTTCCCCACCGGGACAGGTACGCTCCCTTCCCTTCTCCAGGGTGGGAGATGGCATGGGCATGGTGGGGACTGGGCACCCCCGTCTCTTGGGGTGTTGGGCACTGCCTGGCTGTTGGGTGGCATTGTCACCCCAGGGACAGCCTGGAGGGGTGCATCACCTCCCAGAGGTGACGGGGGCAGACGCTGACAGGAGGGGCTGGTCCCCAGGGTCCCTGCGGGATAGGGAAGCTGGGGTGTGAATGGCCTCGGGACCTCAGCAGCTGCCCATGTCCTTCCCCAGGAGTCGGAGCACAGGCAGCAGCAGCGAAAGCAGCAGCGAAATTTGGTGAGTCGCCGTCCACAGGCACATCCATTGCCCATCTCCCCAGTGGGTGGCTGCTCCCTCCCTCCCTCCCGGGCTGGGGGGTGCTGGTTGTATCCCTGCATCACCGAGCTGACCATCCCCTTCTCCCCTGGGGCAGGAGCTGGTGCCCTGCCCGGGGCTGGCGTCGTCCCAGGAGTTGGTGGAGTGGTACCTGGCGTCGGCGTTGTCCCAGGAGTTGGAGGTGAGGCGATGGCAGGGCTTGGCCCCGGGGCTCAGGAGAGTCACCTCCTGCCGTCCTGCACCCCTGACTCTCTCCTGTTGCCCTGGCCAAGGGCGGGCAGCAGCGGCGGCAGCAGCAGCAGCGGCAAAAGCAGCGGCAAAGGCAGGAGCTCTCGGTGAGTTCCCTGCTCTCTCGGCCGGGTATGGCATCTGTCTGTGGGGCTGGAATCACTCCTGGAATGCAGCAGAGCTGTGCATCAGTGCCAGGGGTTGCGTGGCTTCACCACCTGCCCACCACCCCCTGCCCCATCTCCTGGGATGCTCTCCCAGCCCCAGACCCCTGCCCAGGCTCCGGCGGCTGCTTGCCTGAAGCTCAGGGCGAGGGGATGCTGCTCTGCCGAGCCCCCAGCCAGTGGAAGACAGGAAGGTGCAAGACCTCCCCCAGGGCTGTAGAGGGGCGTTAACCCCTTGGGGGCAGCTTCCAGCAGCCTGTGGGGAGAGCCTGTTGGGCTCGGGCATAGCAAAGCCTGGTTTGCAAAAAGCAGCTTTTTCGGCAGTGGCCAAAAGGCTCGTGGCCTGCCCCAAGACGCAGCAGCCTGGCGCGGGTCTGGATGTCCCTGTTATGAGTGGCTCCACCACCAGAGATGTGGTTTCGCTGTGCTGGGCTCCAGCGGGGAGTCCGGGGAGGTGGTGTCTGTAACGAGCTGTCATAAAAAAGACGCACGTGATGATGCAGATCTCGTGTTCGCTGCTCCCCTTGTTGGCTCTTTCGGGGGAGAAGTGCGATTAGCAAACAACCGCTCATTGGAGCATCCGCCCAGGAGCAGCTGGGATTTACAGCTTGGGGGACCTCAGGGATCCCCAAGCTCCTGGTTTGGTGGGTGGGCTCCAGACCCTTGTGTTGGGTGTGTGGAGCTGAGTCCCCTGCTTGGGTGCACTCCCGGTCCCCTGAGCAGGGGGTTTGCGGGGTGTGGAGAGCCCACCTCAGAGCTGGGTGCCCCGGAGCCTCCTGTGACACCTGGGGAGATGTCCCCACAAGTGGCATGGGGTGTTTTTTGGGGGGTTGGTTCTGACTGCTCTGCTCAGCTCCAGGGGTCGGCGGTGTCCCCGGCCTCGTGCCTGGTGTCGGTGGTGTCCCTGGCTTGGTGCCTGGCGTTGGAGGCGTCCCCGGCTTGGTGCCAGGTGTCGGAGGCGTCCCCGGGGTGCCAGGTGACTATTCCCAGGAGCCCCGTCCCCACCGCCCAGCTCTGCAGGGGATGTGGGGGCTGGTGGCTGAAGGTCACTCTTCTCTCCCCAGGAGTCGGGTTACCAGCAGCAGCGGCAGCAGCGAAGGCAGCTAAGTTTGGTACGTGCTGCGTGGTGTGAGGAGCTCCCCAGCAGCTCCTGGGGACCCCCCTGCTGCCCCTCCCCACCTGTGGGGAAGCACCCAGGGATGGGATGTGCACAGCCCAGCCCCACCATCTGGGTTTGGCTTTGTCCTCAGGGCAGGTCCCTCCCTCCCCGGGATTTCCGCAGGCTGCTTCCTGGGGATGAACGGATGAGACCAAACTCATGTCTTTGGACCTTCTCTGAATTCTTGGGTCGTGTTCCAAAGCCATTTTTCCAGCAGCAGACCTGACCCAGGGTCTGGTGCCCACGGGCTCAGCCCCGCTGCCTGGGTGGGCAGAGATCCCTGGCAGAGGAACCCCTGCCCAGAGTCACTGCCTTCTGAAAACTTGGTGGGACCCAGCAAGTGCATCCAACTTGGTCTAGTGAGACCCAGGTTGCCCAGCAGGCACAACCACCCCCAGGGACCTCCAGCGAGGAGGAGCCCAGAGGGGCCGAGGGACATGGCCAGGCAGCAGGGACACTGGGGGCCTGGACTTAGGGAGGAGGCAGAAGCGGCCCCGAGGTGCCATGTGGGACTGGGGGCTCCAAGAGGCAGTGCCCTAGGTTACGTCACTGGGTCCCAGGACCTTGTCCTGTGTCACCCTGCAGAGCCCTGGGAATCCCCTGGGAGGGGCCGTGCTCCGTGATGGCTTTCTTTTGAGGGATAAACCACTGCTGGCCATTTCTTCCATTTCTTTTCCACATCTTGTAGAAAAAAATCCCACCACATGTCCAGGGAAGGGTGGGCTTTAGGGAAAGCCCTGGCAATGACAAGTTAACAGCGGTGTGCTCCATGCTGGGGAGCCAGAGACCTGCCAAGCAGGAGGCCATGAGGACAAGCCCTTTGGCATTTGGCCCTTCCAGAAGTGACCTGATGCTTATCCCTGTGGCACTGATGAGTGCCAGCCAGTCAAGGCTGTCACTGCCCCGGACAGCTCCCCAGTCTGGCCAGTGCCCAGAGCACCCAGCCCTTCCAATGCAGCTGCTGGGGGCCACCGGCTGTCTCCTCCATGCCCCGTTTGGCTGCAAGGTTCCATCTCCCCACGATGAGGATCATCTGGGGCCCCCTGTGATGATGAGGATCATCATGGTCCCCTGTGCTGGGGACTTCCCAGCCTCTCTTTTACAACAGGAGATGTACCATCCTCACCAGGGCCTCTTGGGAGACACAGGACCAGTCTCCCTAACACTGTTGTGCATCTCTCCTGGGACAAAGCCCTGGGGTGCTCTCCTCATCGCGGCACGATGGCGAGAGCAGACCTATGATGAGGTCCCACTTTTCAGCTGTTCCTGCAACGAGATCTAACTTCTCCCCTCACGTTGCCTGCAGGAGCTGGCGTTGGCGTTCCCGGCATTGCTGGTGTTCCTGGTGTCCCTGGCGTACCCGGCGTCCCCGGCGTCCCTGGTGTCCCCGGCGTCCCAGGTGTCCCTGGTGTGCCCGGTGTACCCGGCGTGGCTGGAGAGTGTTGGAGGTGAGCAGATGGGCTGGCACACGCTGATGGTGGTGCTGGCCTCACCCCAGCCCCCTGACTCTCTCCCTTCTGTCCCCGCAGTGGGTGTCCCAGATGCTGCAGCAGCTGCGGCGAAGGCTGCGGCAAAAGCTGCGGCGTTTGGTGAGTTACCGTCATCCTTTCCCGGGGAGGGAGGAGGGACGTTTGCAAATGGACAGGGTGGGGGGCACCCCTGGCGCTGTGGATGGCAGGGAGGGCCGTGGGACCCCTGCCTGCATAACCTGCCTGCTCAGCCGCATCCCGGAACCTCTCTGCAGGAGCAGGGCGCGTGCCGGGAGTTGGCGTGCCCGGAGTTGGGGTGCCTGGTGTCGGCGTACCTGGAGTCGGCGTTCCCGGTGTCGGCGTGCCTGGAGTTGGTGTGCCCGGTGTTGGCGTGCCTGGTCTGGTTCCCGGTGGGGTTGTACCAGGTGAGATGGTCTCCAAGAGATGCTCGGGATGTCTCCAGAGGTGTCAGATTTAGGGGTGCGGGTGTGGCCGCCACGGTCCATTGCTGCCCCTCACAGTCCCCGTCTCTCCCAGGAGTTGGAGTTCCAGGGGCCGTTGCTGCTGCCAAAGCAGCTGCCAAAGCAGCCAAGTATGGTAAGCCAGGATCTCTCTGGGGTTACCCTGCGTGTCCTGCCTCCTGCCACCTCCCCACCCCAGGCTGCTCCCTTTGTCGGGGCTGAGACTGGCACTGCATGGGGTCCCTGTGGGTCGGGGCAAGGGATGAGCTCTCTGCAGGGCTGTATGTGGGATGAGGTCCTGACTGTATTTGGGGGGTGCTCTCCAGAGAGCTGGCCTGCATGAACAGTCCTAGGTTCACCATCCATACACCTCTTAATCCATTCAACCTCCCTTCTATCCACCCATCCACACCGCCAGCCAGCCAGGCACTTCAGTGTCCAGCTGTCCACTTATGTGTCCATCCATCTGCACCTCCATCCATTCATCCATCTCACCATCCATTCCACCATCCATCCATCTCTTCCACCATCCATCCCTTCCTTCATCCATCTGTTCATCCATCCATCCATCCACCATCCCTTCCGCCATTCATCCATCCATCCCGCCATCCACCGATGCATCCATCCACCCACCTGCCCCAGCCTGCCATGCCGTTTCAACTGGCTCCTTCCACCATCTCTCTTCCTGATCTGAAGTCCCAATCCTTTTTCTCTCTCCTTGCAGGAGCGGGTGCCTTGGCTCCTGGTGTAGGTGCCCTGGCTCCCGGCGTGGGTGCCC
>NW_010102630.1:10150-12034 GCF_000699245.1 Pterocles gutturalis
CTGCCATGCCGTTTCAACTGGCTCCTTCCACCATCTCTCTTCCTGATCTGAAGTCCCAATCCTTTTTCTCTCTCCTTGCAGGAGCGGGTGCCTTGGCTCCTGGAGTAGGTGCCCTGGCCCCCGGCGTTGGAGCTGTCCCAGGTGAGGAGGAGGAAGGCAGGTGGTGGTGGCAGCCTGGCTGGTGCGGGGACAGGTCTGGGACAGGACAGGCATAAGGAGGACCTTGGGGGACTCCATCAACTCGTGACCATCTCTTGGGGGATGCAGACAAGGTGGGAGGGGTGGGCTCTGCCCAGCTCCTGGAGTAGGTGCCCTGGCCCCCGGCGTTGGAGCTGTCCCAGGTGAGGAGGAGGAAGGCAGGTGGTGGTGGCAGCCTGGCTGGTGCGGGGACAGGTCTGGGACAGGACAGGCATAAGGAGGACCTTGGGGGACTCCATCAACTCGTGACCATCTCTTGGGGGATGCAGACAAGGTGGGAGGGGTGGGCTCTGCCCAGCATTGCTGGAGAGGACCCCTCCAGGTACACTGACCCCCCTCTTGCTGTCTCCACTCAGGAGTGGGAGTTCCATCTGCAGCAGCAAAAGCAGCAGCGAAGGCAGCCAAATTTGGTGAGTTGGCTGGAGAAGCCCATCCCATCGCTCATGGCTCAGCCCTGCCCACCCGGCGGACACCCAGGGTCTGCCCAGGAGCCCCGGCGTGGCACAGGCTGGTCCAGGGGGAGCTGGGGACTTTGTGGGTGGGCACTCCACACTGGGCACATCATCCCATGGGAGTATGGGGATCACACAGGGATCACCCCCACGCTGCCTCACCCCTCTCTCTGCAGGTGCTGGGGTCGGAGGGGTGCCAGGTGCAGTGCCCGGTGTCCCCGGAGTCCCCGGAGTGCCAGGAGTGACGCCTGGTGTTGGTGCTGTGCCCGGGTTGGTGCCGGGTGTGGGGGTACCTGGTGCTGGCGTCCTCCCTGGGGCAGGTACGTGCTTCATCAGACCCCGGTGGGGACCCCGCTTGGGGACAGTGGTGACCAGGGATGCTGAAAGCCACCGAATCACGTAGAGGGGTGTCAGGGGGGAATGCAGGCAGGATGAGGGACAGTGGCAAGCAGGAGGGGTGCAGGGGTGACCATCCTAACCACGGTGTCCTCATTCGCTTTGCAGGCATCCCCCAAGTCGGGGTGCAGCCTGGTGCTAAACCTCCTAAATTAGGTACGTACGTCTGCCACCCTGACCCAGGTCCACCTCGGACCGTCACCAGGCACCCTCCTTGTGTGGCTATCGGGGTTCTGGCCTCACTTCATGTCCCCTGCGTGCCCCCTGGTGCCCTGGCGCAGCGTGGCCCGGGTGTGGGAGGTGCCATGCTGTCACCTGTGGGTGCAAAGTGCCACCCATGCCCTCCCCCCTGGACTCACTGGGGACATTTTTCTCCTTCTCGGCATTGCCTGCAGCAAGGTGGTGTGCAGGGGGTGAGCCTTCTCTGGGTCTTCTTGCCCTGGGTGCTGTGAGATGGGTGCTGGGGACACCCAGGGTGGGTGTCAGGGCCACCCCAGCAGGTCGAGCACTGGCTGGGGGTGTCCTGAGCTGTGGGTGCCAGGCTGCAGGGGACATGGGTTAATGGTCTGTCTCTGGCAGGTGTCCCAGGGGTTGGAGTCCCAGGGGTCGGCGTCCCAGGGGTCGGCGTCCCAGGGGTTGGAGTCCCAGGTAGGTGCTGGCAGCAGCTGAGCCCAGGCAGCGGGGATGTGCGGGCAGGGGGATGCTCTCCCAGAGGGGTGCGGGCAAGGGGGTGCTTCCCCAGGGCATGTGGGGAGTGGGGGCTGCCTGAGGAAGGACGGGCACACCTGGGGCTGGGCGAGGAGCTAATCGGGCACTGCCCCGCTGTCCGTCCCCACTG
>NW_010102631.1:0-212 GCF_000699245.1 Pterocles gutturalis
TGCACACCCCTTTGCAACCCCCAGACCCAAGGCCTCTTTGCAGCCCCCAGACATTGCCCTTCTCCCCGCTGCAGCCGTGGCCCCTTTGCACCCCCATACAAAATGTGACCCCTTTGCACCCCTTCCTAGACCCATGGCCTGTTTACACCCCTCTAGAGCCAATAACCTCCTCCACCCCAGCCCCATGGCCCTTTCGCACCCCCACACAACCC
>NW_010102631.1:257-507 GCF_000699245.1 Pterocles gutturalis
TGGCTACATCTGTGTTGTGGTTTAATCGCTTGTTCCCTCCCCCGCCTATGGGATGGGGGAGAGAATCAGGAAAAAGGTAAGAAAACTTGTGGGTTGAGATAAGAACTATTCAATAATTGAAATAAAAAAAAAAAGGAGTAATGATGATACTAATAACAGAATATACAAACGAGTGATGCACGGAGCAACTGCTCGCCACCTGCTGACCAATGCCTAGCCCGTCCCTGGCTAGTGATCCCAGAGGAGAGAA
>NW_010102632.1:0-1041 GCF_000699245.1 Pterocles gutturalis
CCAGCCAAACAATTCTTTATCCATTGAACTGCCCATTCTTCAAATCCATACCTCTCCAATTGAGAGAGAGAGATGTGGTGAGCGACCATGTCAAAGGCTTTGGAAAAGTCCAGGTAAATTACGTCCGTTGCCCTTCCTTTGTCTACCGACGCTGTCACTCCATCATAGAAGGCCACCAGATTGGTCAGGCAAGATCTGCCTTTGGTGAAGCCATGTTGGCTGTCTCGGGTCACCGGTGTGAGTGCCTGTCTTAACACGGTTTCGGGGAGGATCTGCTCCATGATCTTCCCAGGCAAAGACGTGAGGTTCACCGGGTCTTCTTTTCTCCCTTTCTTAAAAATAGGAGTAATGTTTCTCTTTTTCCAGTCACGGGGGACTTTGTCTGGCTGCCATGATTTTTTAAATATGATGGAGAGTGGTTCGGCAACCACATCAGCCAGCTCCTTCAGAACCCCGGGATGCATATCATCTGGCCCCATAGACTTATATACATTCAGTTAAATTAGGTGGTCTTGGACTTGTCATGCTTTTCCTGACAGACATGGGAAGCTTGACTGCCAGTGAAGACTGAGGCAAAGCACTTATTGAGTACCTCAGCTTTTTCCCTTTATGATTCTCCTTTCTCATTTATCAGAGGGGGAACACTCTCCTTGGCCTGTCTCCTCCTGCCTATGTACCTATAGAAGAAGATCACGTTCAATCATGTAGGGAAGATCAGGTTCGAGACCATCTAAAGAGCCTGAAGGTGCACAAGTCCATGGGACCTACATCCGTTGGTCCTGAGGGAACTGATGGATCAAGTTGCCAAACCGCTATCCATCATATCTGAGAAGTTGTGGCACTCTGGTGAAGTTCCCATAGACTGGAAAAGGGAAAACATAATCCCCATTTTTAAAAAGGGAAATAAGGAAGACCGGGAAACTACAGGCCAGTCAGTCTCAGCTCTGTGCCTGGCAAGATCATGGAGCAAATCCTCCTGGAATCTATGCTAAGGCACATGGAAAACAAGCAGGTGATTGGTGACAACCAACACAGCTTTAC
>NW_010102632.1:1078-1508 GCF_000699245.1 Pterocles gutturalis
GAGGGCCACAGCACTAGTGAATAAAGGAAGGGCAACTGACATTATCTACCTGGACTTGAGCAAAGCCTTTGACACTGTCCCACATGATATCCTTATCTCTAAGATGGAGGAACATGGATTTGACAGAAGGACCACTTGCTGGATAAGGAATTGGTTAGATGGCCACACTCAAAGAGTTGTGGTCAATGGCTCAATATCCAAGTGGAGACTGGTGACCAGTGGTGTTCCGCAGGGGTAGGTACCAGTACCGGTGTTGATTAACATCTTTGTCGGAGAAGGTGGGATTGAGTGCACCCTCAGCAAGTTTGTCAATGACACCAAGCTGTGTGGTGTGGTGGAGACGCTGAAGAGAAGAAATGCCATCCAGAGGGACCTTGACAGGATAGAGAGGTGGGCCCATACCAACCTCATGAAATTTAACAAGGCCAAG
>NW_010102633.1:0-1909 GCF_000699245.1 Pterocles gutturalis
GGGGGCCGGGGACACCTACCATGCAGGAGGAGGCCCCGCTGCCGCCAGCGCACACCATGTCCTTGGTGATGCGGAACAACCAGTAGCGCCGGCACTGTGTGTTGGTGAGCAGCGGCAGGGCCACCTGCTGCAGCACCGCTGGCGGCGGCGTCAGCACCACGGGGACCCGGGGACGGGGATGGGATGGGGACTGGGATGAGGATAAGGATAGGAATGGGGATTGGGGATGGGGATGATGGTGAGGATGAGGATGGTAATGGGGACTGGGGATGATGGGGATGAGGATGATGACAGGGATGGGAATGGGATGGTGATGTGGATGAGGATGAGGACAGGGATGAGGATGGCAATGGGGATAGGGGTGGGATAGGGATGACAATGAAGATGTAGACGAGCATGGGGATGAGGACAGGGATGGGGATTGGGATGGGGATGAGGATGGTAATGGGGACTGGGAATGATGATGAAGATGGGGATGATGATGAGGATAAGGGTGGGGATGGGAATGACAAGGACAATGAGGAGGTGTTGGGGACAGGGATAGGGAGGAAGGATGGGGATGAAGACGAGGAGGAGCATGGGATAGGGACAGGGATGGGGATGAGGACAGGGATGGGGATGAGGACAGGGATGGGGACGAGCACGTGGACAAGGATGAGGATATGGATGAGGCCAGGGATGGGGATGAGCACAGGGATGGGGATGAGCACGTGGACAAGGATGAGGGTATGGATGAGGCCAGGGATGGGGATGACAATGAGGATAGGGAAGAGAATGGGGAGGGGGACTGGGACAGGAAGGTGTGGTACCGTTGGGGTCAGCGAGCCCCCAGCCTGTGGTGACGCAAGTCGTGCCCCCTGGGAAGTCATCGGTGGCCTGGGGCAGGCAGACAGGGGACACAGTGGCCGACAGGCGCGCGGGGGTGGCCAGTTTGAGCAGGGTGATGTCGTTGCGATTGGTCAGCAGGCCGTACCTGGGGTTCTTGAAGACCTAGAGCAGGCGGCACCACTCCCAGTGCCCACAGCCCCAGCCAGGGCGCTGGGCACTGGTGAGTCCACAGGGACTGGCGGGGACCCTGGGGACCGACAGGGGATGGTGGGGACCCTGGGGTATGGCCCTGTGGGTCCCAGGTTGACAGGGTCCCTGGGGTGCAGATCCCAGCCCTGGGGCACAGGGGAGCAGGGACGTGTCAGGGACTCACGGGGATCCCACGGAGCAGAGCAAGTCTTGGGCTGAAGGGGACCCAGGGACACATGGGTGGCAGGGACAGCCCAGGGACACCCCAGAGACACCAACAGAGAGCAGAGCCCAGCCCTGGGCTGATGGAGACCCAAGGAGCAAACCCCTGGGGCACTGGGCGATGGGGACACTCCAGGGACACCAACAAGGACTCAGGGGGACCCCAGGGTGGGCAGAACCCAAATCCCCAGCTAAGGCACACCCAGGGAACAGGCGACAACCCCAGGCACCGATGAGTGCCAGGACCAGTGGCCAGACCCCAGTCCTCAGGAAGCGGGGACCAACCATGAGCCCCTGTCCCACCCAAGGGTGCTGCTGTTTGGGGACCTTGGGGCAGCTCAGGGCTGCACAGGGCAGCCCCCAGCCTGGGGAGCAGGGACACCCCAGGTCATGTCACCTGCAGGGATGAAGGAGATGCTGGGGGCCTGACCACCATCCCTTGGGGGTCCTGGGGATGGAGTTCAACCCCTGGGATGAGGGGGAGCAGGGAGACTCTAGGGGACCCAAGCCCAGGGAAGCAGGACCCCATGGACACCCCAGGGACCCTGACACTCAGGACAAGGGGAACCAGGGACCCCTGGGGACCTAGGACTCGCACCCCACGGTGGCTGTGGGACCCCACAGGCACATGAGTTCTGCGCTGGTGGTACCTTCTGGATGGCCAGCCTCT
>NW_010102634.1:0-17698 GCF_000699245.1 Pterocles gutturalis
CCTGTGACTGCCACTGTCGCTACTGACTCTCAGAGGTCATCTCCTGCCCCCAGCCCAGCCCTTTGTGAGGGTCCCAGCAGCCACCGCTCTGCCCCTGTTCCCACCCATGGGGCACAAAAAAAAAGGGGGACCCAGAGGAGGCCGTGACCTGGTCCTCCTCTCCCAGCTGGGGCAGCGAACGCTGTGCTGGGGGGCAACGGCGAGCCCCCAAGAGGAAGACCAGCAGCCCCTAGCCCACTTTGCCGCCAGACAAGAGGCCACCCCGCCGGCAGCAGTAGAAGGGTGCCCCAGGAGCTTCTGGAAGCAGGGCTGGGCCAGCAGCTGGGGCACCTGCCGGCTCCGAGGGGGCCGGGAGACTATCACTACTGCAGCTCTAATAATCAAATTATGTAATAAATGTATGAAAACTACAGAAATAGTCTTGGCATTTCTACCAATGGAGGTGGCATTGCTCTCCCTGTCCGTGTTGGCTTCTCATGTGGCCAGAAATGGCTAACAAGAGGACTCCGCGCAGACCTTCCCCACGAGAAGAAGTGAGGATGACTGTCCTGGCATTCCTCAGATAATCCTCTGGTCTTTAAAAAAGATGCAACATTTGGTGCTCACTAGTCTTTGGTGCCTCCCCCAAGCTCCACAACCTTTCAAAGGTGACAGTATCCTGTATCCTCCTCTTCACTATCACAGCCCTGACCAGTTCTTCCTTGGTCTTGAGTAGCGCATGCAGGACAGCATGACTGCAGGTTGTTCTGTCCAGAATCTGTGTTATCCCTGGCACCCTCCAGAAATCTCCCTGATGGCTTGTCCCTTGCAGCAAGTGCCAGGGAGGTTGAAGTTGCCCAGGAGAAACAGTACAGGGACGTACACACTCAGAGGCCATAAAGGAAGTATTAGATGACTTTTTTTTTTTTAAAAAAAAAACCAAACACTTCTTTTTTTTAAAGGAAATTTCTACAATTAAGTATGAAACAGCACCTTCCATGCCAGCAATTCACACTTCATGAGTTCACTTGTCCAAAAAAGTGTAGTGATAGAAGAATGCAATGTGGAGCCTGGAAAGGTTTCAGCTACATATTGATAGGATAAAGAATTGCTAAGGTTAATAGGGGATTTTGGGGGGAAGGGAATAAAGAAGTAGGTGTCATTTTCTTAAGTAATTGTTCCATTCACAAAAACAGAGATAAGAAGCATGTGTAAGAACCCTAGGGATGACGGATGGGTTAATCATGACTCAGAAAGCATTTTCAATCTTTTTTTTTATAGGGGAAAAAATCACCCCAGCTTTCCTTGAATTCATAGTCAGGGGTTCCCATGATCCTGCTTCATTCTGCCACTGTAAGCAGGATAGGAGACATTCGAATGCCATTTCTTTCATGTTGGATGGCTCTTTCTCCTGGGGTTATTCAACAGGACTTACAGTTCCCACTGCTGTCGTAGTATCATAAAAGACTCATCATTTAATACAGGATTGCATTGTTTCTGATGGTATATCAACTTTGACGCCTTCAACCAGTTCCTAAGTAAATGAAGGATGTTTAGTGTGTCCTTGTTTTCATGTATTACGAGATATTATTAATTTTACCTACTGAAATAAATCCACCATTTCCTTGGATTAAATATGTAAAGAATGGGCAAGCCTGGAATTCAATAAGTTTTTCTAGTGAACATCCCTTCCTAAAAGTAGTAGATGCATGTGTCAATGTTTTATATGGCATGCTTAAATTATAACAGTTTTTAGACTACTTTTCACAGTCTATATGATTTCCCATTTGCAATTTCATGCTCACAGAAAATGGTAAAATGCTTATGATATGGGCTTTTTTGAGCCTTTTATTAAGCTGCTTTGTTTACAATTGAGGAAAAAGAAATATACTATATGGATAGGAAGATTCCAGGGACCTATTTCAGGGCCTGTCATCAACCTGCTACCAAATTATATTATTATTATTATTCAGGATTGTCCTCCAATGATTCTGCAGTGCCCAGTTCATAAGCAAAAAAGACTGACTTAGGCAAGACTTCATGCCAGAGATATTAAAGGAACTAATTTGTACACCTACCTCATTAGGAGGAATTGCTCAAGAACATGTTGTCCTTATATACAGATTACCCCTGTAAGGCTGCCAATGTCAGCAAGACCTTGGGTGCATCTGTCATGCCAGTGACTGTAGACTCAAAACATCTTCTTGCATGTATTTGTGCGTAAGTGCAAAAAATCTCTGAATAATTTAATTCCTGTGAGTTTACTCCCTTTTCTTCATGGATCATATAAGAAAAAAGCATCTGGAAAAACACTTTTTAAAAAAAGGTTAGATGGTAAAGTCTCTCAGGAACCTTTTCTGATAATTGAGTTTAATATTGAAAGTACATTTTTTGTCCGACTAAGATTTCATCACTTGCATATATTTGATAAGTCAAAGAATAAATTCCTTTAAATATATTAGCCAAGCAAAAAAGGATTTTACAACTCTAGAAACAATAATTGTACAGACTGCCAGGACCTGGTTTTTTATTATCTCAGTATACAAATGTCTTTCAGATACTTTGCTAGAAAGGTTTCTTCAGGACAGGACCGCTCTGTGGTACTGGTGGTTGCTTGCATTGAATTATTCACTGGTTCTCAAGGTAGTCAGTGACAGTTTTCTTCCTGCTACTGCTTTGAGCATCACTGCAGCAAGCTCAAACGCTCCATTTTGCGCAAGTGATTGCACGTTAAAAGCGTTGACTCTGTCCAACAGATCTTGTGATCCTTCGTTTAATGACTGTTATTGTCTTTTGCCACCTCCTATTTGTTTTTAATCTGCTTAATGTATGCCTTATCCTGCAGTGTTGCCAAAGCTAATAGTTTATGAGACATCTTACCGTAGTAGGGCTACATGACTTGCATAAATCTACTAAAATGGTAGTCTATTACATATTGCCTTAAAAATCTAATAAACATTCAATTTTGTTCCTCAGCCAACTGGCAGACCTTTGTGATACCATTCTGATTTGATGATGATACACTGATGTAAATCAGCAATAACTAAAGCTAACTAAATTGAGATAACAAAACTGAATCAAAGGCCAAGCAAAGGGTTATACAGAGTGACCCAAAACATGTGCAGAAAATGAGCGCAATGGCACTGATGAGGATGCCCCTTTGGGACCCCAGTCTATTCTTCTGCATTTGTGCACATGCACATCCATTCTGACCACATGCCAGAAAAGGCTTGAGCATTGACATTGTTTAATATCATTGTTTATGGTGGCATCTGGGGTTCGCATGAAAGTGTTTCTGTGGACAAGACATGGAAATTGAAATTATGAACCTAGACTCTCTGTTGGAGAGATTACTCTAGAAGTAATCTTTCAAAATGGAACCCATTTCTCCCACAGAGGATGCTCTCTACCAAGTATGTATGTCCTGCAAATCTTACATTGTAAAATGTGTGAAAGGGAAAAGTCTTGTTCTTGAAAGAGGATAGACTAGTTGACCTACCAGATATTTTTTCCTTCTGATTTCTAGGTTTAATGAGAAAATTATAATCTTCCCTAGCAATCTTATTTTTCAAATAGATACGCTGCTGCAGGAAAGAACCAGAGACTCTCTTCAAAAACAGAGAAGCTGAGAGCTTTGTGATCAATGATATCCATCAAGAAATGCCTGGAATACTAAGTCTCCGTTTTCCAAAAGGTAATAGAAGAAAGCATCATGATAAATGGAAGGAAATGCCATGCCTTGCTTACAAATGTAAATTCCTCCAAGCAGGGTATTTCAAAAGGGAGCCCTCAGGATGGCAGGCATGTGTGCATTTTAATCAGAGTCGAATGGTTAATCACAGAACTGGTCCTCAGATGTTAAAGGCCTCAGCCCTGCATCCAGCTGCTGATGAGAGACTGTCTCCCTAGCTAAGCTTGGGCATGGTGGGTATAACTTTTGAATCTGTCAATCAGAAGATTTCCAGCCAACTTAGCTCACAACCCCAGTCTGCTGCCAGCAAGGGCTCCTGTTAGGCTTAACCTTGCAGGTTTCACAGAGCCAGTTCTGCTACAGAATGTTGTCATTCATAATGACACTTCCCTATGCTAAATCAGCAAAGGTGGGGAGGACATGTACTCTAATTTTGAATTTAAGAGTTACCTCACAGTTTTCTAAGCAACTCTTTTGAGGATAAATAACAGCCAATTTTTTGTCCTTCTGCTACAAAAGGGAAATTTATGTAACTAACATCAGATAGTGAGATTGTGCTTTCCTGTGTAATAGGAAGGTAATGTTCAATTTGGCATCTGGTGAATGCAGTCTAAGTTTATGAGATGGTTAACCAAATTGAATACTTCTGCTGGCACCCTCTTTGAGGACAGTGATACTCTCAGCCTTGGGTTTGAAAGCAAGAGCATTCCAGCTTTGCCATTGTGTTTAACATCAATCTGCAAACTAATGTGGTCTAAAGTTGGAAAAAAGCCATTGCCATAATATTAAGCAGATAATGGCTCCTAGTTAGTGATATTGATTTAGTTCTGCCCTGCCACAAAATAACTTTTAAAAAAACTTCTGGCAGAGAGATGTGTTCAAGGAAACTTCCTTTAATGCACATGAGGAAGGGAAGATTCTACTGTCCCTAGTGGGAAGGAGTGAGCTATCTGAACAGAAGTGATGTAATTAATTTCTGAATTCCCCTCCACAACTGAACTGTTATACAGCTGCAGAATTCTGTGCATCCAGAGACAGCCAGAGTCCACTGACTCTCAGCACTCTTCTTTTTCTCCCCTCACTCCATCTGTTCATATAGCACCTGTATTTCTATGCCTCACTGACTCTCCATCTGTTTCTATAATATATGTCTTTCTCCTCTACTCACGGCCCTTGAAATTTGTAATAGAGGTTGGGAGACATCAGGAATGAATGCCTCAACATGTTCATCCTACAAAGTCTGCACAAACACTCCTACCTGCCACAGCATCTCTCAAGCTTGTTCCTGCTCCTCCAGGGTAGCTTTAGGCTATTTTTAATAGCCAACCAGCTGGCTTAAATAAGCAGTTAAATCTTATTTCACCCAGCTGTTGCTGCTGATGTAATTTGCACCTTTGTCCATGTACGTTTTCCATTAGAGAATACAATCTAGCAGCAGGATCACTGTAGACCACTGTGACCTGACTGATTTAGCTTGTGGTATACCGACAAACTAGATTTTCTTCTCAGCTGGGTGTTACTAGGCCTGAAGAAAAAAATATTTCCATTTCTACATTGATATTGGCCAGTTAGGAAGTTTATTCTCACCCCTCACCTTTCTTTCAGAAAAGCTTAAAAAAAAAAAAAAAAAAAAAGCTGCCATTCAGTGTGAAATATAATGCTGGAAACTGATCGTGTAATACATTAAAACTGCAACACATTAAGTGAAGATTTAATTACATTCATGTCTTTCATTAAAAACTTTATAAAATACATACACATAGGCGTATTAGAAATTTAATAGAGTGCAAATTCTTGTGCTTAATAGTCCAGTAATACCACTTATGCTATATCAGTTAGATACATCATTCCAATTAAACTATATGTTATCAACAAACTAGTACTTGCTTAACCTTGACTAGAGAAACCCTGAGATGACACTTAGCAAATATTTTTGATCATGTAGGAAACTAGCCAAAAAATATGCCACAGTAATCTGCTGAACAAACATAAAAACTCAGTGAAGCTCTTTTCAGCCTGTCTTTTTTTGCACTATATGGTCTCACATTTGTGTTTCTTCTTCTAAAGCTGCCAGTAGCAGTTTTGTCTGCTCCTGGGTATTCTCTGTTCCCCTTCTTGTTTCACCTATAGTAATACAGCACAAAAGATTGCTCTCACATGCCTGTTTCTATAAATGCTATTAAAGTAGCCCCCACACTCAGGTACTACACTGCAATGCTCCAGAAGGAGAGACAAGCTGCATAAATGGATGGTATTAAGGCCTTAAGGCCTTGAGAGCCTTGGAACTCCAACTATATTTTAACACACATGATCTTAAATAAAGTCACAGCAACAGTTAATTATAGGGTGGGACTGTAAGTATCCTGGCCAGATGAAAGGTAGCTTGTGTTCCTATATCACGTATGATGAGTATTTGGTTACAGCTGCTGTTGCACCACTGCTGGGAAAGTTAAGGATTAGATAATTTTTTAAAGAATGATCCAGGATTCATGAACACCAGCAAAGCTGCAGATCATAACCATTCTTGTAATGGTGAAACTATGTTAGATCACAAGGTGGCTTTTTTCCTAACTAAAAGCCATAGCCATTTTCTTATTGTAAGCCCGCTGTCAATCAACTGATTATCAAAATGGAAAATCTTCAAGAGTTATTATTCCAAAGGACTGAGTCTCTCTGCCATTTTTAGTTTATCATAATGCAATTCAATCTGTCACTGAATGTCACTTTGCTCATATACACTTGCTTGTAATGCTTTCAGTGTAACAAAATATAGTCGCTCCCACCGTTTCTTAATCTTCTGCTGGTATTCAGGCCATTTTAAGAAGGTGACCTAGTATCATTCTCTCAGGCATTCAGCTAATCTGGTGCAAAAGAACTTTAAATAAGTAGCTGCCGTAGTCTGTTTTATTGGACAGGACCCTCAGCTTTGTAGAAATACAAATCCCCGTGCTGGATACCCGAGACATAAACTAGAAAGATATATATATATATATCTATCTCATTAATAAGTACTGCTTTGAGCTTTACAGTACCTTTCATCTGAAGCTCTAAAAGTGCTGTAATACTATTAACCCCCACAATACCCTTTGCACAGAAGTAAACATGAAACCCATGGAGTACATGTCACTTGCTCAAGGTCACAGAGCCAAAGTGGCACACGTGTCTTGGCTTTAGGGCTTCTGCTCTAATAAGTAAGCTACCATCCCAAAATCCTCAGAAAATAAGCGAATAAATAATAAAAAAAGAATTTTCAGTGGCCTGGTAGGACTGGCTGGAAATGAAGTGTAGTTCAGAAGATTGCAAAATAACCTCATGCAGGTGTGTAAATTTGAAACCCACTTTAATTTTATATGGAATTATAAAAGTAATGAAAGGAGATTGAACTCAAATTAATAATGAGCTCTAAATTGAGAAATGGTGTGATAATGCTTTCCGTGGTTCAATTAGTCAGCCATCTGTAGTACTTTCTAGTAATAGTTACATTGCCTGGTTTAAAAGAGATTTAAATGCCTCTGTCTAGTTTTCAAGAACGCGTACACATTATACAAGAGATATTGGGCATTGAGAGGAAAACATAACAGGAAGTGTGAGGGCATTGACCCACATCCAATGGATCTAAGTTTAATATGAGACCTGTCTGAATATTCAAACCGTTAACTGGAAGAAAAATATCTGGATATAACTGAACATGCACCATGCATTTCCTTTGTAACCAGCTACTTGAAAAACTTATCTCAGACTTTAATATCTTTTTACCTTCAGTCTCTGTGTCCACCGTGGAGCCCCTGTTTGGATGTTGCCTTGTGTATTCCCACTCAGCAGGGCCAAGTCTAGAACTGTCTTCTGTCACATTGTAGAAGCATTGCAAAGCACTGACCCTTAACATACCACTTATCCTTAGTATGGGACATTTTATAATGATAAAACATAAAAATCTTTACTATTTCCTGAAACCTGATATTAATCCAGTGAAGACTGAAGAGATGAAACTCCATGTTTCAAAATGTTTAATACTGAATTTATGAGAGTCTGGGAGGCAGGAACTCTTTTGCAAAAGAGAAGGTAAAGCACTGAAGAAGGTTGTCGGTATGTTTTAGTTGGTGTTAGAAAGCAGCTACTGTACTATCCAGGAAAAAGAGCAGTGGAAAGCCTTTCTGGAAAAAAAAAGAATATTTAACATAATCTAGATTATGTCTTTCACTTTATTGATGGTAATAAAAAAACTGGTTAAATCTACTACTTTATGATTCTTGCAATGCACACAGAAGTGTGTTGCATTGACACATCAATCAGGATTTAAACGAATCCTAGTTAGTTTACAGTGCCCGGCACTGAAAAGGCACTAACCCGATGCACAATGAACAAAGTGTATTGTCTAAATATTGTCTACTGTACCAGTACTTATTTATATTAATGTTAACCTGCCCTTGAAAAACTTTCATTGTCCTATTGCTCTGCTGTAGTTAGTAAATAATTTGCTCATGATTACCTGTCTCTAAGTAGCTGAATCTTTCCACAAACAATAGAGAAATTTTTATGAACCTTTTGTTTTAGAGAAGGAAGGTAAGTTTCCTTCCAGGAAAGCAAGTTAGTAGTGAGCCTGTTCTGTATATAGGAGTGAGTATAAACATCCTTGAAATTCTAATTTCATTTTTCTTGTTTTAAATTAGAATGAGTGTCACACTGCTAGGACTCCTCCAGGACCACACTCAGACCACTGAAGTACTGATAATTCTATCTTATAGAATCTTAATATGGTTGTAGGGTTCTCTAGCACTTAAAATGTTGTCTTTTTAGTTGTGGGTGATAAACACCTTACACATCTTTGCATTTCACCCAAGCACAAATACAGGCTGAGAGGAGAATGGATTGAGAGGAACCCTGAGGAGAGGACTTGGAGGTATTGGTTGATGAAAACCTGAACATGAGCTGGCAGTGTGCGCTTGCAGCCCAGAAAGCCAACTGTGTCCTGGGCTGCATCAAAAGAAGCATTAGCAGCAGGTCAAAGGAGGTGATTCTCCCCCTCTACTCTGCTCTCGTGAGACCCCACCTGGAGTACTGTGTCCAGCTCTGGAGTCTTCACCACAAGAAGGACATGGACCTGTTAGGGTGAGTCCAGAGGACAGCCACGAAATTGGTCAGAGGGCTGGAGCATCTCCCCTATGAGGACAGGCTGAAAGAGTTGGGGTTGTTCAGCCTGGAGAAGAGAAGGCTCTGAGGAGACTTAATAGCAGCCTTCCAGTACCTGAAGGGGCCTACAGGAGAGATGGGGAGGCACTCTTTATCAGGGAGTGTAGTGGGAGGACAAGGGGTAATGGGTATAACCTGAAAGAGGGCAGATTTAGATTAGATATTAGGAAGAAATTTTTCACTGTGAGGGTGGTGAGGCACTGGAACAGGTTGCCCAGAGAAGTTGTGGATGCCCCATCCCTGGAGGTGTTCAAGGCCAGGCTGGATGAGGCTTTGAGCAACCTGGTCTAGTGGAGGGTGTCCCTGCCCATGGCAGGGGGGTTGGAACTCGATGATCTTTAAGGTCCCTTCCAACCCAAACCATTCTATGATTCTATGGTTTCACCTGTCTTGATCCTAAGAAGCACAGGTGCTTATAGAACTTCAACAGTTTATAGACATTAAAAAATTCTACATTACCCATTTCTTGATACAAAAAGAAAACACTTGAAATATGACATTGTGGAAATTCAGAGGAAAAAAAGTCTTGATTACAAGCTTAGTAAATGTTGATAATACTAAGTAATACTTTATAACACACATTTAGCAATAGCTGTAATTTATGAAAAACAGACGATGTTCAACTACCATAAAACTTGCAAAAAAAACCCCCCTATGTAAAAATTAAAAATATTATAACTACCACAGTTGTCAATAGACTGTATATATTTGCTTCTCACATACTAAGATTAGATGAGCAATAATGTATTATCACATGTACAGCAGTGAACTTCCTTCTGATAAAGGAGGCACTGGGGAAACCTGTTGTGTGAGATAAGGTAGTATAACACACAAGAGTTTATTGTTAGAGACTTTGAATGATACTTGACTGAGATGGTGACTAGGTGGAAGGTTTGTGATTAATACATCTGGCATTTAAATACAAGTTAGTATTCCATTGCCTAAAACTGCATGTTAATTAATAATCAAAAATTATCTGCAGGATATCCACCTGTGAACATTTATGAAAATAGATGCTTTTTTATGCTTTTCCCCAAAGATATTGCTACACTGATTACAAATTAGCCTGTGTCTAACTATTATGCACATGTAAATTATTATTAGATATCCATATGCATCTTTCATTGATGCAGCTACAGAGTTGTACTCAAAGGCAAAACTGCACCCACTGCGTAAGATACAAACAATCCATGCCTCTTTCCAAATCACTTATCTTAGTTCTGACCATAGATTGAATTACAACTAGCTTATGTCAGGAAAACTAAATTGAAGCCATGAATATGAGTAGATGCAGTATATAAGACTATTCAGTTAATAAAGCTTCCCTTCACCATTATTATGTTGCCCAGAGGCTAAAGCTGATGGTCATAACTGTAGTTTCTTTTTGTTGGTTGCCATTAAATATCCCAACATCCACTGAATTTAGCATAGGAAGAAAAATTATAAGCTCAGTTGAAAAATACTGCCCTTTTAAAGGCAGCCATTCATTGTGAATTCAATGAGCTTGAATTCAGCCTGAGGGTATTTTGTTTTATAACCTGCTGCAGGCCCCGTACCACATGTGAGACTGCTGCATTAGCAGAGTTATGACATTTGACACGTATCTGTGCATACTGGTATATATTTGATCCCTAGTGACACCTATGACTTGTGAGATATCATATTTGGATTTATTGTTGAGAAAACAGAATATTGTCGTTAGAATAGTACTTCAGAGGTTCATCTTATATCAGAAATACAAAAAACAATGTCAGTTAATCATCGACACATCCAAAATTGAAAGTAAGTTGGGTATATTATGTTATTTGTTAATTGAAAAACATATAGTTCCAAATGGGAGAGGGAATCCTAAAGCTATGGAACTAAAGGTCACCTTTATATTGCACACTAGCAAAAACAACCTCAGTAAGATATAAGTGCTGATGAAGTCAGCAAGCAATTAAGGACATGACTCCTACACAATCTCTTCAGCTTACTAGTCACTTAATCATACATGGTGCTGAGCCTTGTCACCCTGGACCTAAAACACATGCTTAATTTTAAACATGTGACTCGGTTACAGGATTCTATGAGATTACTTGTGCATAACATTAGACACCTGTTTAAATGCTTTCCTGGATCAAAGCAGGAATTCTCAGCATTTTGAAGGACTGCACATTAACTGGATTTTATATCTCCCTCCTATTGGAAAAACTTTTTGGTGGATATGCGCTTACGTAGTGGGATAAGAAAGAGCAACTTCCAATTATGTTGAGATCCAGCATTTCAAAACCTACTGTATGGGCTGATGTTTGACAGTGAAAATGGTCCTGATTTATTTCTATTCTAAATTATTTTCAGTTGCAAATTTCCAGTTCTCAGCTATTCTGTTCCATATAAGCATGAGAGACAAGAAAGCAAAGCAGATCATTGCTAATACTGCATGTTGAGGTTATCCTTAAAAATAAGCACCAAGTTCCTAAATGTGACTATATCCTACAGAGAACAAAGTGTAAGTGCCACAATAAGCTGCAACTAAAGGGAGTGGCTGCCTGTAAACATATGGTCTCTCCTTTATGGTTTTAGTATGCCTGATGTCTGATTTTTCAGCATTAAGCAGATTTACACTTGGTGGACATTAAATTAGGTTGTGTTCAGAGCTGTTTTTCTTAGTGGCTAGCTTCAGTATGCATACATTTTCACATTTTGCTTTGTTTTTAACAATTAATTCTTTCTTATGAAAATTTACATTGAGCTAATTAGAGTAGAGCAGCAGTACAGTCCTGCTACTATTACTTTGCTCCCCAAATAATTTTCTTATATAGTACACTACAGCCCTATAGTACGCTAAAGCTGGCAGCTGGTTTCAGGAATGACTGGCAGTGTTTCAGTTGTGGGGGCTCTGATTCTGACAGCAGCATGTCTCTGCAAGTGCCACGTGGCAAAGTTGGCTGCTGGACTTAAAAGAGAATTGCCCAATGCAAGCAGGCATCTTTAGACATACCATAATTTACAATGAAACTTCTTCTCTCTTCCCCTTCCCCTTCCTCTCCTCTCCCCTCCCCTCCCCTTCCCATCATGTCTTAGAAGGGTCTAGAGCCTAGAAGGAATTAAATAAAGCTGTCTGGCCTATGCATTTCCAGTATGAGAGGTATCGAGTAAAATGAACAGAAAAATATTAAAAGATAAGAGAATAACCATTTAGTCCTCAAAACTAATTACATTTAAAAAAAACAGTATTGGTCTTCACAATAACTATGACAATACTTGCGTAGTTCTGGAATGCTTTGTTTGTAGTCAGCAGTCAAACCCACAGTGGGAACACTGCTGTTGGAAACTGCACAAAGCTATGGGAGACACACTCACACTGCTTTGTGTTTCCATGATGGCAGCACAGAAGGGACTTCCATATTTGCTGTACTGTTATAGTATTTGCAGTATTACTCCATGAGAAGTTGCTAGGCCCATCTGGAAGGACCAAAGGATGCCAATATTTATACAAAGAACTGGAGAGTTGCTTCCACAAAACAAAGCTGCAAAGTGGTGCAGAAGGAAGTCCTGGTGTTGCACCGATACATTTTCAGGGTGATGTCCTGATTGATGCAACCTAACAAGATCAACACCAAGCAAAGTTAGAGAATCTTTACCCTGCTTTTGGGGTGGCTCTTTGCACACCACTCCACATAACTTATTGCTCTGTTGTTCTTTCATTATCATGCAGTACAGGGCGAAGAGTTTACTGTTTCTGTCAATGGTTTGGATAGACATCAAGGCCCACTCAGAATACAGGGAACTAGTGGTTTAGGAGAGACAGTTTAAAGGTGCTTTTCTTAATTTGATTTGTTTTGATGCATTGTTTAACTAACTGCTGTTTCTGTATCTCCTTTGTTATCCTCCCTGTGTTTTAACAGTGGCTGCTACTGTTCTATCTTCAGAATACCCCGGTATCTTCCCACTTCTCTCCTGAGGCAAGATCCCTGACTGGAAGGGAAAATCATTAGTACAAACAGTAACAAACAGCTTCTGATTCACAGGAGTCAAGAGTGCTTTTAAGTGTGAGGATTGATATTTATTAAATACACTTAGAGACCTCAGAAGATCTAATATGGCTTAATTAACATCACTCCTGAAGTAATCATTTCTGCTGTCACCTTATTTCAGATGCTAGCCATGTCTTCTTAATATTCCATTAATGCATAAACCATACTAATTTTCCAATGAGAAGTGGTCCCACTGGCAAGAAATATCACATCTAACCAAATACGGTGTGATTCAGGACATTTCATAAGAGGAAAATGAGAACAAGGACATACACTTAAGTCTAACTATAAAAAAAATAAAAGGATATTCAAGAATCGCCTTCCTTATAAAAAAAATGTTCAAGGAAAATACTCTATGTTTACTGTACTAATTTTTATTAGGTTTCTATTCCTACTGTATGGATTAACATGAACACGGGATTTTCTTTAATATTTTATTTGGCTGGATTGAGTGCAAGGGTTCCAGTACCCTGGAGATGGTCACTCTGAATGACTGAGTGACCCATTAAAGCATTCTGCTGAGGTATGTCTTTGTCCTGCCAGCTGTAGGATTTTGCCAGGGTTAAGTGCCAAAATAATTTTAACTAATTCAAGGAAATCATTATGTAACCTCGCTGCCAAGAATAGTGTTCACGTGTACTGTTACAGAGAGATGTGATGAAGCTGAATGTATTCATATTTGCAAAGTGCTTTGATAAGAAGGTATTATGGAGTGCAATATATTATCATGCTAAATATGTACTTGAGTCTTTGAACATGGATTGGGTAGATGCAAAATAAGCTAAACAGGATTTTCAATTAATATGCACTGAAATAGTTTGACTAAATTCTATGAAAAGAACAAATGCTAAAGATAATAATTTGTCATATGCAAATATATAGTTACATGCAGCCAGGCAAGTTTTGTATGCATACTAGTATCAACTCTTGCAAATATTTCTTCTTTAGAGTCTTTAAGACAAGGACAGCAGATCCATGCTTACGTGTGTTTTACATCAGCACAGGATTTTCCTCAGCATCTCAGAGTGCAAACATTTTGTCTTAAAAGTCTCTGAGAATTATTTCATTATATGGTTTTGTTTCCTTTACGTGTCTAATCACTACAAATATATTTTTCATTCTTCTCCCAGGACAAAATAGGAATAGTGAGGAATAGTATTACAGCAAGGCTCAGAGTTAATTATGCAAGACACCTCTGATTAAATGTAAAGTCTGGTTGACATTGTGTCTCCATCATTAGAAGTCGAGACCAAATGCCCCACCGACCTCAGGAATACAGATCTAGCCCCTTGACTAGTAAACAATTTTTATTATTATTTTCTCATACTTCCATGTGTAAAGTTCTTGCTTTGCCACAGTTACTGACATTATATAAAAGCCAACAGCACATTCTAAGTGGCCAACAAAAATGTGAAGGAGACTGTTGGTCACAAATAGTAATTATTTATGCTGGTTAAGCTATCACGTAAAGTAACAACAGCGCATCCTGTAAGGGATTGTTCACATAGCAAACTGCAGCCTGGTGATGCAGAGAATAAATACATACCTAATTGTTAGAACCTTGACTGTTTTATCTTGGAAAAGTATTTATCATCAGAGAACCTTAAGCTTCTTGTTTGATATTTACTCTGTACCTTTAATCAAATGGGAAGGTTTCATATATAACCATTAAACAAACAAGTTGTGGCAAACAGGTTTATTGTATATTGGTATATAAAGGCTTCTAGCCTTTTAAAAAAATGTAATTTCCCTCAAGATAATAACATGCAATTGTTATAATCACTTCCCCAGACTCAGTTAGCCTTTTGGCAAAACTGGGGAATACATGTTTATTCTCTCACATTTCATTTTTTAAGAAAAAAAAAAATTCTTTGTATAACGTAGTCATAATTTAGAAAACATATAAATCTTACACTGTTACTCCATTAATTTTTTTTTTAAACTGTCATGCCAAATTAATCCCTGGTACAATATTGTGTCACAGTGAAGCTGTGCCACTTACTTGGTTGGACTTTTTAGTTTTAATTGAAAGACTTATCATTGCAAAGAGTTTCTGTGTCTTCAGTACAGGGACCCTTGGAAATCCTGCTGAGTTTGCTGTTATTGTCTCCTTTATTTACATAGTATATGTTTTCCTTCTTTTTTAATCACAGTTTTCTTTATTGGAATGTGCAGAAGGTTTTCTTACATAGGCAAAATAAGAAGCCCACTGTGATTTATAGTTGACTCATATAGGTACAGTTACGCAACTTTCTTTAGCTTTGTTATGTTTATTGCACTTAATTAAATACTTTGTTATTGATAATGAGCAATATTGCAGGTAAATTATATCTTATTAAATGCGATAGTTCGTTCTTCCTTATTTGTATATTTAATTACCAAAACTAAGATGGGCCTGCGTGTTGAGGTCAGTGCTGAATGGAGGGGTTTTTTAATTGCAAAGATCCTGGTTTTATGAATATTTTAAATACTTTGTCTATGTACTGTGACAGTACTTTGTACTGTACACAAAATATCCACAAGAGGGAACTGTTTACATAAAGAGGAGTCATTTCCTTGCTGCTAAAATACTGCTTTCTGGAACCAAACCCTCTGGATTTATGTTGTGCTGGCATAACTGTGTCCCGGCCTGGGCTATATGGTAGCAACTGGAAAAACACAGGTAAACACAGCATTCGTTATGTTCTGCAAATGCTATTCAGTTAAATAAGTAAATTCTGAGCTCTTGTGTTGAAATATTAAATAGAAAACTATTCTGAAAACTACACTGTGTAAGTTTTGTGTTTGCTTAGAATAGATCTCTCCAGGAAAGAGAGCTGGAAAACCTTGTTTGGTCTGAAGGCAGGATGAAATGCAGTTGTAATGCCACAATAAATGAAGCTCTGTGTGCGTTTTCAAACTCCACTTTGTAAAACCTGGACTAGAAAGCAGGCCTCTCCTTCTCCGTAAAGGAGCAAGCTCAAATGGTACTTTCCAGTACCATTATAATTCCAGTATAATTTGTAACTCTTATCTATAAATCAGTGAACAAAATACAAAGCTACCTGCTTTACATATGCCTTGTCTTTAGCAGATAATGCCTATTAAGTAAACTTTTCATGGGTAAGTTTCACCAGTTGATATCAGTGAGGGTACCTTTGTGTGTGAGTTTCATCGTAAATATTTGTAGAAGTGAGATCTGTTTGTATAAGTAAGAGTAGTTTTGTTTATAGTTAACAGGAAAGGTTTTCCCCTGGGTGTATATTGTGAAATTTATAATCTAGAACTCTTAATGTTTGTGTTGGTTGGTTTATGAGTAGTTTTTGAGTACCGCAACTTCAAATCAGCTTTTTACAAGCAATCACCATAATCTCCTACCCCTATCCAAAGCTGTGTGTAAATGTTGTGTAAATATGTTCAAAGAAAATTATTTTAAAGTGCAGTCTATATACTTCAGTGCACTTAGTTTGCTTTAGTGTGAATTTTTCTTTGCGACCATCCTTCATATTTGTGGGTACAGTACTATGGGGATTCTATTTTAGAAGTGCCTAATGGTCCTGTTTGCATGCAGTGCGCTCATGAAACCAATGTCTGCAGCACTCAGCTGCAACATTACCCAGGGTCAAATAAATACTTTAAAACTTATACCTTCTCAATATATAAAGTGAGAAAACTAAGGCTTTCAGACTGCAGCCTGTCAAATCTTTTGGCCTCTCTCAAACAACAGCAAGAGAAGATATATGCCATATCCACGTCTTCAGAAACCCAGCTCTTGTTATCTACCAGACCAGAATACAGAAGAAACCACACCATGCAAAAGCCTTCCCTAGTGCTGTTCATTGCCCAGGTCTTTCAAGGTGCAAAGGGCTTGTGGTTTCCATTAGCTGTAAGAGCATCTGTAAGTACCTGGCACTTCTGAAGATCAGACATCAAGTGCTCCTGCCCTGGTGTTTGCTGATGGATAAAAGGGTCCGTAGGTATGTGTGCAGCTGTGAAAAGGGTGCTCCTTGAACGCCAACCCAGAAATCCAGAGCACGTGACCATCAGGACTAGGTTCTAGGCCCAGGTCCCAAGGTGTGTGATCCTGTTGTGACAACACTGCGTGGCCCAGGTGGCTTTCTAGCTGTGGGTAAGGTTGGGGGCAGCAGCTGTGGCAGCGCAGTCTGGGGCTGCATGTGGCACCTGCGACTGATTCAGTTTCTTTTCAACCTGACTTGTTTCCTGCATCTAGAAGTCCTCTACTTAATTCCCTCTTACAACAGCTTCCTGGGAACCGGCTGCTTCAGGTGCACTGTGTAACTATCAGATTTCCTCCAGGATACAGTAATGTGGTGTTTTCTCACTTGTTTATTGTGTAATGTTTTCTCTATTCAGAGGCCTCCCCTAATCCCTTCTTGAAAAAGGAAGCCCTCTCTTGAAGGAAGGAACAGACTGGAGGAACAGACTGGAGTGAGACATCATGATAAACTCCTGAAGTTAAGACAAACGGTGGTGTTACTGAACAAAAACGTGGAGGTGAGAGGGTTAGAAAGCCCTATAAAAAGCTTTGAGAACTCATAAAATCTTATTACCGTCACTTCAGTAGAAAACAAAAATAAACAAACCCATGGCACATGCATAAACAGGAACTACTACTAGTAAAGGTTAAGAGATTGCTATTTCGTAATGGTGGCTCTGTGCATGTGTAGTGAAGGGATCAGACGGGGGAATGTCACGCAGACATAGTCTGTTGTATTTACCCTTGGAAAGATGTCAAGAGAATCTGCGTAATACCTTGTGCAGACAACTGAGCGAGCAGACCATGTACCAAATGGAGATTTTCATTTATATATAAATATAA
>NW_010102635.1:0-17245 GCF_000699245.1 Pterocles gutturalis
TTAACTCTGTCTCTGCTTAACCCACGACACCTAACAAAGGCTTATGAGAATATTAGTAAAAGTATGGCACTCCAGTATGTGAAATGTCATTCCGGAAACTTTCCACCTGAGGCTAGTTATCATGTACTCCAGTTGATAATGAATCAGATATTTTTAATGAAATCATATAATGTCATACTTTATAACTTCGAATTTGCAGGAAAGGCAAATACTTCCTTCTAAAAATTTCTTTCCACTCTACTCTTTGAAGCACTAAAGGTTGAAATGCTGCAAATAAATTGTGCCACGTTTGTGTGGTAATGAGAGTTTACCCCTCGTTGGATCAGCGTGGTGGATAGCCTGGACCCACTGATGTTTTTATTTTTCTGTAACGTCCTTCAGAACCAAAATCAAAAACGGTAAATTTCTTAGAACAAAGAATCTAATTTAAGACTAATGTAATGCAGCAAAGCCTTACATTAGCCAACAGGCTGTTGAAAACTCAAGCACTCAGACCCACATACACGAGTTTTGCTGAAGCAGGGCTTTTCAGTAGAAGAGTTTGGTCCGGAGAATACTCTGGATTCTGCTCCCATCTGCCTGCTACCTCTTGCAGCCTTAGTCAGGTCTAGCAATGGATTTGAGCAATCAAAACCAGATTTTGGTGTGCTTGAGGTGTTTCAAGTCCCTGTCTGCAATGCCACCCTTTATCCACACTGTGGCCATTTTATAAATCAGGCTCACAGCCTTTGATCTTTGGAGCCCCGCAAGCACTGTCTGATTTGTGACTGCTCCCACCAGACCAGGCAAGCACTGCACAATCACCACAGGTTCTAGAACCTTGGAGAGTGACATGTAAGCCCTGCTCAGTGAATGTTCTCCAAGCACACCTAACCAAAGCTGACGGAATGAGATCCTTCACAAAATGCAATCACATTTGTTATCTTTTTCAGACCCGGTTCCAGGTGGCAGAGGTAACTTCTCTATCCAAGCTAATGCCTAGAGCACTTAACTGAAGTGGGAAATACAAGTTCAGATATTTCTTCAGACACAGTGAGTTCAAGTCCACAAATTTCCCTTCACAGAAGACAATCCAAGTGCTCAGGATACAGGTTATGAAGCCAATGTAAGCAAAGAAGTAAAATTTACCGGACAGCAGAATAGCAAGCAAAGGGCATGATTCTGTAGTGCTCAGTGGCTCTCAGGCCTTCTGGGGAAAAAGTCAGAATTGACCTTGTGCTTCTCCTCTAGCTACAACCTCCAAACACACTAGGAGGGCAAGGAGTGAAACAAACATAAGCACAGTGTTCATTTTTGGCTCACAATACTCACAATATTTTCACTATGGAGGCATGCTTCTTTGTAAATATTATGCCCGCATCGTCAAAGCAATCCTAAAGGGCTACTCAATCAGAGAAATTTCTATCTGGCTAGATAGTCAGCTTACATCTGTCTCTTAGTTTCTGGGATATGCATATCACATTCACAAACTCAGCTCTGCCTAATTTCATGCAAGAACACATACAAAAACCTATACACAGGAAACTGATTATGCTGTAAAAGGGAATAAGAGTTTTAGGATTCCAGGGAAGCAATGGCGGTAGTAATATTAATGAGGGCTGCAGGTGCCCTTGTTGCTCTAGTAAAGCACACAAACAATGTGCCAGCTCTGAAGATATCATGCTCTGACTTAGCAACACAGAACAGTATAGAAATGAAAACAACAATGATGAGTCTCTGCTGAGGAGCACAAGAGGAGAGCTTAATGGAAGGAAGGAATTTTAAAGATGGATTTAATGTCGATAAGAGTACACTGGGCATACCAAGTAGAAACTAGAGGCAAGACAGATGGACATTACATCCTCCCCATGTGTGTGCGTTGGAGCCTAACTGCTGCTAAATAGAGTCAAGGACAAAATGTCATGGAAGAATACAGGTACTTGGGAACATACAAAGGATAAAACTTGGAGATTTATTATAAGAAAATTATTGTGGTTTAATTAAACATTTCTGAAGGACATATTTTTAACCGTTACACTGTTAATAAAACACCAGGTGCAAATAATTATAGGGACAAAATGAGTCACGAAGTATGTGGGAGACGGCAGGGTCTGCACAGGGAGCGTGGCTGCGAGGCAGGAGGCAGCAGATCTATTTCAGACTGTGCCACTGGCTTGTTTCTTAACTGAGTGAATCACAAAGATTCAAATATTCAAAAGTGTCTTCTAGTTCCAGATGCTTCGTCTTAAACACTGAGTCTGTCTTTTCAAAAGTGCTGGACACCTGCAGCTCTCTGTGCAGTCAGAGGGGATATTCTCTGGATGAAGTCATAAATATCTGAAGCCAAGGTCTGAATAACTAAGAGTGAGGTTTCATGTTATGGCAAAACTGATTGGCCAGCTAGCTGCTGGTAAAAACGCTGTCCTGCTCCCACCTGATTCTCCCACAAGGTGATGTCAGTTTTCTTGGGAGGGGTCTGACCTCACAGAGCCAGGGGGTAAAAACTGGCAGAAATACTCACTTGTGGAGGCTTACATATCTTCTCGATTGGCTCCTTGAGTCATCCTCCTCTGAGGCTTTACAAGCACCTGAGAGGTGTAGGGGAGCACAGAAGCAGTAAGGAGTAAGGACTCTGAGACATCCATACTTCAAGACTAATTTTGAACCCATACATCTTTTTCATTTGTTTCAGCCTCACCATTTGTAAAATAGAGACGGGGACAGGTTTTTAAGACTACACCAATGGGAATGTGAATGAGGAAGTATAAAGACTAAGAGCAACTCCATATAAATACAAATCTTAACTAAAATGTTCTTATCCTCATGTTTCCTTCACAACTCACTGTATTGCTTTCTCATCATTCTTGCCTATCTCCTCATTAGTGTTGTAGAATACATGTATTTGTTTCAGTTAAAAATTAATTGAAATATGCCCACTGTACAGCACTTTTAATCAGGCCTGTATGTTGAAACCAGGACTATCACTTTTAGTTTCACTCCAGTTGTCCCGCTCCTTCTCGTACCCTGAACCAGCACACCTCAATCAGGGCACTTTATCAGAGCCTGACAAGAGGTGCCGCTTCCAATTCATCAGCTGGAAGGAAGAGGCTTGCAGCCACTGGTCTGCCAATGCCGCTCCACAATAGTCAGGCTCTCAGAGGGTTTACTACTTTGAATACTCCATTAGGGAAATCCTGGCTGTACTGAAGAAGGCAGTGGGATCTTTGCCACTTGTATGTAGCGAAGCCAAGATTTCACCCATTGTCCCTACGTGGTTGCAGCACACTGAGGCTCAGAATTTTCAGGCTTGCCCATAAAAGGTTATTCCCTGCTCCTGAGTTAACTCAAGAGTTCTTGTAGTTATAGACCACCCAGTATTTCACCATGCCAGCCCCCACAGAGATAGATACGTCAGTTATCATGGCTGTGAGAAAAGGAGCATAGACTTAAACATGAAATCATATTTAGAGATAATAGTTGCTGAAAGGTATGGTGGATTTTTTTTTTTTTTTCTCCGTACATTTCAGACTGAAAGACTACCTGGAGAAGAGCACAAGAAGCAACTAATTACAAAAAATCCACATGAACACATAAGAGGTAGTCTCATTATGCAACTCAGTGATAACAGCAACAGCAATAACCAATTCAGTTATATTAATGTTGCTTCTTAATACAACAACTATTTTATAAACAGATATATTGACTGAAATACAAACTGTGACCAAATATGAAAAGCCAGTGCTATGTGTTCCTCTAACCTAATAATATAAACAAAATATGGGTCCTACTCTCAAACATATACCAATATCCCCAAATTCATGCTTTATATATAACTGATGACCCACGGCTATTCTTAAAGACTAATATCTAAATATTATTCTGAAGATTTATAATGTGATGTGCAGCCACATTAGGGAATCATTATGACCATCTAGCTGAAATCACAGCAATTATTTATGTGCTGAGTACAGTGCATTCAGTGAGAATGACCTTCATAACCTGAGAATGGACTGTGTCAGTCACACATATCTAGAATTATTCCTCATTCAAAAGAAAGCTGAGAAATTAAATTAATAAAGTAGTAGGACTGTGGGCACAGGAGAACCAGCTTTCTATAGGTGAGGAAGATGCACAAAAACAGGGCAGCTTGTGCTGTGAAACTTCAGCCTATAAATAGAAGTGCAGTATGTTATAAAATAAACATGGAGAAAAAAGAAAAAAAACTCTAACAGGTTGTTTTCTTTGTGTGCTCACTGCTGGATTCACAGTTATATTTTTGTGCATGGAAAGTACTGTACAAACAATCTCAGTGAGGTATTTTTTAATGGTTTATGTTCAATATGACTTTAAAATAAAGCCATAGAAAAAAAGGCATAATGCAATACTTCTCTTAAAAATAGGAGGAAAAAATCTTGCAACATTTCTGTTTCGAATTGGTTGGTTACACTTCAGCAATGAAATAAAAACTACATAATACCTGGAATATATACACAGCTCTATAGAAACTGGCACCATCCCTTCGGCTACATTTTGAACAGCTAATTTTATAATTCCTTAGCCATCTACTCAGGACTTGGAAATGTCATTTTGTGGACAATGTAGACTATGCTCCACATTAGCCACACTAAGCAAACAGCCATTCAAAGTAAATATTAACAGAACTTCATTTAATGCAGGAGACATTGTCCATTTGCATTGTTTTATTTTCTTTAAAATGCTAAAGTATTACACTTGTGAACACAAGAAGACATCTATATCCATTAATATACCCCATCTTAAACCAGAATAAGTCCCAAAATTGAGGTCCACAGCACCAATCCATCCAGTACCCACTGAAATTAACAGAAGTCCTTCCACTGACTTCTAAGTGAACTGAATCATGTGGTTAGTCACAATGGTATGATTTTAAAACTACATATAGATGGGTAGTTTCTTCTTATAAATACATATGCTCATATTTTAACCACTGAAGTGGAGTTCTCTTTACAAATATTTACTTGTGCTCAACAGAAAATAGAGGTCAGTTTTTATAAAGTAAACATTTTGCATGTTCACAAAAAGCTAAAATAGGAAAGTTTTTGCACGCATAAAGAAAGATAAGAGTTTTGGCAGGTTCTTATATGCTTGTCTCTTAACTTTTTATTTCCATGTTAGGTAAGAGGATGGCAAGCAAGTTTAGTGGATACAACAAAGAGCTAATTTTAGTCCAGTGTAGGACAACAGAAAAAAAAGTCCATTTCTTTTTTTTTCTTATGAATAGGTAAATACATGGCACAACAGAATAAAAAATGGTCATGGTTTATTACCAAAGTTGAGCTATCCCATGCAATCCAAGTGTATCCATTCCCAGGGGACATCCACAACATTTTAGATGTTTCTCCATGCAAGTACCAAACAAAGTGAAAATGAAAAAGTCATTTTCAAAGCCTAAAGGAAATACATGGTTTTGTTATATAAGACTTAGACACACCGGGAACAAGAATTACTTATAGCAACATCTCCCTGGGCTTCCTCAAGGATATTCTAGAGCAAGCTGCTGACTTCCAAAAAGAAAACAACTTAAGCACCTTCAGAAATACTTAAAAATCATTACACTGTATACAGAAATATTTCCTTCATGTGGGGCATAACAGCTCCTCTGCACAGGCTCTGGACCTATGTGCTTCCTTGGTTTTGGACAAGAGACTGAGTGAGAAGGTAGAAGAAAAGAGACACTCAGAGAGATTCACAAAACCATTGCCAGAGTGTCTGTTCACTTCTGTCTTTTGACTTCTACAGTGCTTACAGCTAACGCAAAGAATTTCACAAATGATCCACACACACTTTTGTGAAATACATATGGGAAGAGTGAGAGTAAGCCAAAGAAACACTGCCCTGTCCATCGCAGTTTGCAGCTATGGGCCATTCAGCACCTCTGCAATTCTCTTCCGCAGGTCACAGCAGCACACGTACCCCACGCTGTGCAACGAGGCCCCTGAGGGGCCTGAGTAACGGGGGTGAGACTCAGGAAGGAGTTGTACTACTAGAGAAAGAATAATAAGAAAAGCAATTTGACAGGAGCCCTGTTATTCCTTCAGCTGGTAAAGATCTGTCCATGTACTTTTCTTCATAGACATGCATAAAAGCACAAAATCCCACCTCCTCATCCTATGACTCCAAGGACATTCTGTTGCCAGGATGCTGCAGCATTTTCTACCTGATTTGATTGTTATGTCGGACAGCACTGACTTGAGAGACCAGACTATTACCCTTTATGTGATATGCAATAACTCAAATTCATATAGACACACAATGTTGCTATTAATAAAACTGATTTTATTAGAAGATAACTAAGATATTTATTTTTAGATCATAAAATTTTCTTTCCTTATTGGTATTTTCTTCTATAGACAAACAGGTTAACCAAGTACGCTTGTTAAAAATTGCTTCCTTAGTTTCTGCCATATGATCTCAATACAAATGCTTTTAATTTCCAGATGTAACTAAAAGACTCTCTTGTGTATTTATAAAGGCTCTCCTGGATGTTAGTTTCTGGTTTATAAATTGTTTTCAAAGCTGTTTAGGCAATACCAAATAGTTCATGATATGATTCAATATGCACAGTGTCATCCCGTAAAGTGGCAGGCAAAGAAAACACCAAAATCTATACTGAAACACAAAACACAGAAACTTAAAATTGTGTTCACTTCTGAAGGCAGGGAGAGTATCTTTTTTACTGAACATTCATGTAGTGTGAAAAGCAAGCCTAGTCTAGTAATGAAAATTATACAGTACAAATTCATTTTATAGTGGAGGAAAAATGTCTTCTGAACGCCATCCTCCTTGCTGGGAGGCTGCTATACTAGAATTTCAAGGTGTCTAGTTTGAAGAGCATGTGTGCTTGAAGCGTGCACATACACTTGTGGAGTAATGAGGAGGAGGCACGTAATTTCTGGGTGGGAGGGCTGTTACGGTACAACATGAGAAGAAGGAGGAGAGGAGCAGCACATACATTTGAGGTTAACTGAACTGTAAGTAGATGTTTATGGATGATCTACTCATATGATGTTTAACACTACTGCAGGAACAACTAGGCGTTTCCAGGGCTACAGATCACACCACTACAAACCAAACATCTGAGTTGGGTCAGATAAATTTCACCTGTACTTGGCACTTCCTTCTAGCATCTGTAATAAGGTCTTAGGGCTCAGTTGTAGCAGGTAGGCAAGATTAATCCTTCCCCAATACTTATTAGAGACACAGCTGACTTAAAAGCAGGGAAGAAAAAAACCCAGTGCATGACGTAGAGGAAGAGGCATGCGTAAAACCATCCAGGAATGGGAACTGATTATGGACGGGAGAGCATTAGGGACAGAAGAGTTCTCTGTTTCTGGAAAGGGGCCCATCCCTAGCTGGAGGGATATAGTGCCAGCAGCCTGAGAGACAAGTCAACACAGATAAAATGCTTAACACTGTGCACAGTATGAATGAGTGAATGGAGCTCATCTCTCAGGGCACAGCTGTTTCCCATCATAGCACCAAAATGCAAGTGATTTTTCCTCAGCCTATATGATGTACAAAAGAAGAAAAAGGTGTTGTGGACTCTTACTTGAGCAGACTTCTCTGACCTCCACAGTATTGCTGACAGCACTATTCAAATAGGAGCTTCTAGAAGCTTTTTACTCTAGGATATATGGAAGGCTTGGTGAGTGATACTACAACATAAGTCTATCCTAAGGATTGACAACTGTTGGAGTCACACCTTGTTGATGTGCCCTAAAGTCTAGAGGTGCCACATGGGCCACCATTTGAAAAACTTGCTTTACAGTACAATTGCTCTGTATTATTCTTGCAATCTTAGAGAATCATATCCTATCTTATCCCCAAAAGGAGCTGGATAGAGAAGACCTGATGTGATTCTGTTGTATGGCAGATGAAGTCCATGACTGGGTTACTGATGATGTAGTTTGACATTACAGCCAAACAAATTCAGCAGACAGCTGCTACCAAAACTGGCAATTTTTTCCCCCCACTGTTCTTTCTTCATGCCCTGGCAGGTGGAAAGGTGTGCACTGGAGGAACTCCTCTGACTCAAGAAAAGAGAAGCAGTGGTGTGTGCCTTTAATTCACTTTAGAAGTAGATAATGCAAACAGGAAAACCTGTTTACACAATATGAGTGTCCACAAATGGACTTATTCTGTAATGCTTATCCCACATTATTTTACACTAACAGTCACAAACAGATGACTTCCAAGTATCCATCTGTTTTTTTTGGTAAAAATCTAGTGGCAGATCAATCTAGGAAAGGAGGTCTCTTAGCTTCCTCTAAGGATTTTACAAATAAAAATACTTTGACTCACTGGTAGTAGTGGTACACGGTCTTTCATAGGGAAGAATGCACAGCTAACAAAAAGAAGGAAAAAAAAATTCAGAATACTTTCTTAAAATGGACCTAAATAAAAACTGTTCCAAACCATACTCTTCTCAGTTCCTGCTTTATGCAAAGCATATTTGCTCTGAGCCCACAGAATTGTTTGTTTTGTAAAACTTTACAAAAAAAAAGGAAATTCTAGGTTCCAGCTATCTCTCTTAGGAAAGTGGGAGCAGGTGTAAGAAATGTGATACTACAATCAAGTCCACAAAGAAGTTTGTATCTTACAGAGTCTCTGCACACATCTGTGGTATTGGACCAAAGTACAGGGCACACAGTTGGCGCTCACCACTGCATTATGTGTTCTAGAAGGAGTAAATCTCTGGCAAATAATAGAAAATGCCATGGTCTTCCTGAAATGGACACATCACATTTTTACACTGACTCCTATTCCATTTTGTTTAGAATTCTCCTCTTTAAATAGCTAAACACTGAGTTTAATTAGCTGTATTTAATAAGCAGAAAATGTCATATTAAATACAGCCCCTCTGTGAAGATGTCTGAAGAAAAAATCTTCTAGCCTTCAGAATGGCAGTGGTTAACCAATACTTAGACACAAGAACTACATATTCTTTATTTTCTTCTTTACATTTCTTGTACATTGTCACTACATATGTGTTAGATAGCTGTGGCCCAAAAGCAGACCCCCAAATCCTACACTTTCCAAACTATTTGGGAATTCAGGAGTAACAGAGCAGTCCCCATGTGAGGCCCTAGGCTCTGGAATCCTATTCCCTCTGTGGTCTACCAGTTCCTGGGTTTAGAAACATTCCAGGCATGCTACATAGTCCCTCTTATCTTGCAGGCGTCCAAAGAGGATGAGGCCTGAGAGACGGAAGGACTGTAAATATAAAGAACAATGTAGGTGGGGTTTCATAATATTTGACCCTAGAGCGTCTTTATTTTTTTCTGGGAGAACATGCAAATGGGAGCATACCCAGTTGGAAATTCTGATGAAGTATGTACTGAAGCCTTGTGGGCTCTCACCATGCTAAATGCTGAAAGCTACTTAGAGCTGCGGGTCATTATCCTTGTTCCACAACAAAAACAGTATGAAGAAACCAGGCAGTATAATTGAGTCCCAAATAACCGCACTTACTAAATAATACACAAACATGCAAGATATAGCTAGGGGCATGCTGCTGCTCTGAGTGGTTTCTGGCAGCTTCTGTAAACACAGAGGGTGCTATTAAAAGGTTCACAAGTGATTTAAAGAGACACTAGCATATCCTTATACAGCAAGAAATCAAATTGGTGCTGCAGAAATCAAATCAATAAATAAAAAGAAATGCAGACTGTAAAAAGAAAGCATTCCACTGTGTTATCCTTTATTTTCTTACAAGAAAAAGTAAAATTCAATGGTTGAAGGAATTCTGGCCAATAAGAATAACATTCTTAATCACCACAATTCATAACGGCGAAAGATCCAAACAATAATTCTAAAACACCACAAAGTGGTCTGAAGACTGAAGTGGTCTGAGCTATATCTGGTTTCAGCAGCCTGTGAGGTTATTTAGTGCATTGTATTCACATTATAATTGTTAACCAAACAAGTAATAAATAGTTATACACAAATCTCCCTCCAAACCAAAATCAAAACAACAAAAACCTTTAATATAAGTGCAATAATACTAACTACAGAGACAAGCATATCCACATTATAGCCCCTTATATCACTCAGAAAAAATACAAGGACATTAAAGCTGGCATAAATGTAGATACAATTAGGCCCATCTTAAAGAAGCCTTGGTGTAACTGAGAATTTCATTTATAGAATTAAGTTCCCTCTTATTTTACCACTTTTTGCATAGATATTAAATCTAATCCCCCTGATGTTCACATAGCGTAATCCCAAGTGCCTTTAAAGACACCAGTGACATTACTGTTAAGTGTTCCTTTATATTGCATGATTGTACAATACATATCCCCAAATACAGTGCAACAGAACACTATTCTGTGTGTATTTATATATACATCTGTATGTGTACAAATATATATGTACATATGCATATATTTATATGCATACATTTATATATCTGCATGAGTCATTACAGACAACAGTGCAGTTCAGTTTTGACTGCATCATACTACATCTTGGTACCTGACATTTTGGGATTATGCAATTCAATGCCCTATCAGGGGGTAAAAGTGAAAAATGACAAAAGAAACCTCTCTGAAAATAAGTTTGAAGTTTCCTACCTTGTGCATTATTAAAATTAGAGCTTTAACAATACATCAGCACACACGGTTATACAGCAGTCTCACCACAGACTTCCCCAGTTAGCAGAGAAGTGGGGCTATGAGAGAACTCCTGGCCCAGTCACAAAGTCTCTGTATTGAACACCAAATATTCATGAAGTACAACCAAAACCAAAGTCCAACCTACCTACAAGAAAACATTTCAGAGGCACTGAACAAAGTGGTGCACTCTAACGCAGAAGGTAAATGTCAGAATCTCATGTTCTTTTCCATATTTACTGAACACATTAGTGAACTGGACAACATTTCAAAGAATGAAATAAGATAATAAACAATTATTCTTAAGTGAGCATCAAACTAATAATATTTTATGAAATCACTACATTATTACATTTGCATTTACTATACACTACAATGTGTCCAATACATTTTTTAATGCATTCTCAACATAGGGTGAAAGATGCTAAACACAGCATAAGAGACAACCATGTAGTGCAACAAGACACAAAGGGTTTATTTATAATGCAGATTCTTTGTGAGGAACTTTTGCACAGCCTAGAATAGGTAGAAAGTCACAGTCTTGTTAAAAGTTGTTTCCAGGGAATTGACTGGAACCAGGACTGAAGATTCCTGAGCAAACAGAATCATTTGGGTGTGGCTTATCAGCATGTCTCGTGAAGGATGCATAGAGTGTAAATGCAGAAGTTGTACTTGGAGGATATCCAAACATCACATTACTTATTTCTCTCCAAAAGGCAAATAGCCAGTAAGGCCCCAACTTCTGCCACATGGCAGCAAAGTGAAGATATTTAACTTGCACAACTTTTTCCAGCTGCGATTTATGGGAGTGTTTGTAAATTAATATAGGCATTTCCTATGAAAGAAGCAACAAACCTACCATTGTGGCAGCCCAACCCTCAGTTACACTAAAGCTGTTTTGTACTTCTCTGGCACTACCAGGATGTTAAAGAGAGCAAAGATCTGAGAATATCTCCTCTGCAGTCAGACACTTCTAGCATTAAGGGATCTGATCTGAATCCCTGATACAGGAGATTGGGATACAACTATTCTGTGCTTTCTGAGGAAAGTGCAGTGCAAGGAACAAGTCTTCCTACTTGTTCTACCTGTCTTTGTTGTGTGCATCTGTTTTAATTTATTAGATCCCTGAGGCAGAGGCATTTTGTAAAGCATTTGCCCAACACGCAAATTCAGCATAGGCAATCACATCTTAACAATTCAAACAGCCCTCTCCACTGCCTTCCATTTTTTTTTTCCCCTGCAGATTCTCCAGTGGTGTAAAATCAAGCAGCAGCTTCCAAAAACACAAACAATTCAGTCCTTGTCTCTCCTAGACTGGTGTGAGCAATGGTTTTGTGGGTATCACTGTCATTTTTCTGAGTTTGATTGTCTTTCCAGTCAAGTCAATGGGAAATTCAGTACCAACATCACCAAGGCAGAACTCGTCCAGGAGTCATGAGTATCCTTCATCTAACAAAGGAGCCTGAGGGCTGTTCTTTCCACTGCTGGAGTGGGCAATGCAATTATTAGGGCAGTTTATGGGAACCACCAGAACTCACATGTCTTTCTGTTCTCCATTCCGAAATGGAGAGAGCAAAATTTCCAGTGGAAATGTATGAGCAATTAAAAAAACACAACAAGCATAGAGTAGTTAAACTTCAGAGCTGAGTATAAACATGCTTGTTTGGTTCAAAATGTTTTAAGAATGAAAACAAGGGGCCCCGCCTCTCCCTGCCTTGAAAAGGCCCATGACTAATGTGAAAAATGTTCTTGAATCAGAGAAGTAAAAAGTGTGCCCTCTGTTTTTTGGAATACTTCCTTGGTATTTTTGATGAAGTGAAATCTTTCCTTGGAGAAAACACATTCCCTCCTGGGAGATGGGAGCAGGGAGGAAAAGGCTTCCCTTTTCAGAAGCAAATTGAAGGAAAAATCATAAGATTCAAGGAGAGAAATTAAGCAAAACTTTGAATGGAAGAAATAGTCCTAGCTATGCAGGTGTTTCTTTGTTAATTACAGTTTATTGGCACGTCTCAGAATCAAGAACATTGTGTCGTATTAGGCTGAAGGAGTCCTGAAATGCGAGAGTAGGTAATTCAGTATCCACGTGATATAAAGGTTAAGCTGAATCATAGTCTTCAACCACATTTGAAGCATTTCCATACAAGGACATCAAAGCCATTGTCTTTCTCCAGCAAACATTAAACAATCTGTAAAATAACAGACCAAACAAAATGGGGAGATGTGACAGAGAGCACGAACACCTACCTCATCACCCAAGATAGATGAAAAATAGTATTGCTGGAAAATAAAAAGAAGCAGAATAGCAAAAATATCCTGTCCTTTAATTTGGAGGATCATTATGCAATGTAAAATACTATAGACTAAGATTGTTTCATAAGCAATAGTGATAAAATTACATTTCTAATTGGAAATAAAAACTAAGCGCAGGAGGCAAAAATTTCCTTCAGGTGCCACAATCAGCTGGCATCATTGTCGCTAGAAACACTGGTTTCAATTCTGTGGAATAGTCACTACATATGTAGTATAAGAAATTCCCTGTGAACACCTATTCTACCTCCTGTTTGATTCTGGCTATGAGATTTCTTCAAACCAGCTTCTTCATCGAATCATTCTTTCCCTGGAAAAGGGTCCTTTTGAAATATGTAAACCTGACCTATCCTTTTATAAGTAAGTGCATGCACATATTAGGCCATAAACAAGACTCTTCTCCAGATGTAGATCATAAATATTTACGGGACATTTCAGCTGTTCCCGGACCAATTCTTTTATTAGAAGAGAATATAATCAAAACTCCCAGTTACCCTTAACACTGTTGGCTATACACTCATCCTCCTGTACTTCTCTTACCACCTATCTGCAATTCCTTTCTTCTGCTTTAACATACAAATTAATTTTTATTCTTCCCTTTCTTGATATCTATTATTTCTGAAATAGCTGCTTTAATATTCTCTCAAAATTAGTTTTTTAGACTGTGCTATCTACTTTTTGATTCTGGAACACCTAGTGAAGTTTTCTTTTGAAGTTTCCAATAATAATTCATAATTTTTCTGTTCTTTTTAGTAAGTTATTCAGCTTTTAATTATTTATAGAATTTTTTAATGAAAGTTACGAAGCATCAGTTTGGGAAAGGTACATATTATCCAACGCAGTTTTTCATAAAAGGTGCTCTTTTTTTAAGACAAAAGAAATGCTGCAAGCAAAAGCAATTGCTTACAAAATAGGGTGTATTGCAGGTGAAGAACTGGTAGATTACAACAGCTAGTGTTGAAACATAAAGTGAAAAGGTTCCTAGCAAAACTGATTAATCTTGAGAATCTGTTTTGTTTATTCCTTATTAATAAGCCTGGCATAAAAAGTAATGTGTTGATAACAAAGCTGGATATCTAGAGTGATTTGCCAAGTCCTAGGCTCTCTTGTACAAGAGAGACAAAGAGACCAGAGCAAGTCCAGCAGATGCCAACAAAGACGATTGAGGGCTTCCAGCATCTGTTGTATGAAGAAAGAGTGAAAGAGCTGGGTCTGTTTAGCCTGGAGAGGAGACAGATCAGAGGGATCTTATCAATCTGTATGAATGCCTGACTTGGAGGAAGGACAGGGGACACAAAGAAGATGCAGCAAGATACTTCTCATTGGTGCCCAAAGAAAGGAACAGAGGCAATGAGCATGCACCAGGAAATTTCATTTCAATGTAAGAAAAAACCTTCTTCCTGTGAGGGCAGCCAAACACTGGAACAGGCTGCCCAGAGAGGCTGTGAAGTCTCCACCCTTGGAGATACTCAAAACCCTACTGGACATGGTCTTGAGCATCTTGCTTTAGGTGTCCCTTGCTCAAGTTTGACTAGATGATCTAGAAGTCCTCTCTAACCTCAACTATTACGTACTTCTATGAAACTAGAGGACCATGCAGACACACACACACAAAAAAAAAGTTTATATCACTACACGCTTGCCTGGTGATCTGAACTGTTGTCTGAAGCTGGCTCCCATCACTGGACCTGCTCTGCTCTTCATGCTCAGGTTCTGTGGGACTGTATGCTCAGGCATGAGGTCACTGTCCTGCCTGCCTTGGCCACTGGCTTGCCTTCCCTCACAGAGTGGCCTGCCCTTGCTGCTTCCTGCCAGGTATGAGCATGAACCTTAGGAGGGTACAGAAAAAATTCCTACACTAATTCTGTGGGTAGAGCTCTTAAAAAGCATGCATAAGAAGGAATATTTCCACCTTTAAAAGCAGACCTGATCTCTTCTATAAAGGCTTTCTCCTACCAAGAAAAAGGAAAGTCAGATGAGCATTTCAATCTACTGCTCTCGTATGCCTCAGAACAGAGAAACAATTAGGGAAAAAGCACCTGATTTTCTTGCAGGGATGAAACAACCTGATGGCAATTTTCAGTTACCTGAGTTCAACTGTCTCAGCTTGCAAGCTAGGCTACTAGGCTGCTCATAAACAAATCAGACGTATACTGTCTTTGGTGACAATCTAAGTTACACAATTTCAGTTGCTTGTTTTTGCGAAGTGATGCCTGTTCTAAGTGTATGCTCCATATGTTTGAAACTTAGGAGTGGACCTGGTATTGGCAAGGACAGGCAAGCTGAGAGTTACCCAGATTGATATGCATGCCGTTAACAATTTGATTTCAAGAACATACATTTATACATTTTGCAAAACCAACCAGTGCTGTTATGACAAAGGTAAACTTATGTCCCTGAGATATCACAGTTGTGAGGGTATTTCTCAGAACATTATTTCATACAATCTGAGGAACAAGGAAATAAGTTTGCTGGAGGCTGATGGGGTCCATCTGTCAGAGAAGGGCAAGAGCATCTTTGGTCATAGGCTTGCCAGCCTGGTGAAGAGGTCTTTAAACTAAAATTGCCAGCAGAGGGGAATGTCAATCCATCCCACTCCTACCAGTGTAGTGCCAGTGCCAGCAACAGATGCCCAGAGCCTGCAGAAGGATCACAGGTCAGCAGGAGAGCACCTGAAGAGCAGTAGAAAGGAATTCCAGCCAGTAAATCAGCTTCACTGGGGGCCCAACTTCTGTGCCACTATGCAAACACACGCGGCATAGGGAATAAACAGGAGGACTTAGAGATGTGCACATACCTGCAGGGTTATGACCTTAGTGGCATCACAACAATATGGTGGAATGCCTCCCATGACTGGAGTGTTGGATGGAGGGATACAGGCTCTTTAGGAAGGACAGGCAGGGGAGACAAGGAGGGGCTGCTGCCTCTATGTCAGTGACCAGCTGGAGTGCGTGGAGCTCCACCTGGGGATGGGTGAGGAGCCAACAGAGAGCTTGTGGGTCAGGATTAAAGGGAGGTCAAGGACAGGGGACATTATAGTGGGGGCCTGCTACAAGCCACCCAAACAGGAAGACCAAGCAGATGGTCTCTGCTCTATAGATAGATAGGACCAGCCTCATGTTCACAAGCCCTGGTCCTTTTGGGGACTTTAACCACCCAGATACCTGTTGGAGGGAAAACGCCGCAGGGCATAAGTAAGCCAGGAGGTTCCTGGAATGTGTTGATGATAACTTCCTTCTCCAAGTGACAGAGGAGCCAACAAGGAGAGGTAATATGATGGTGGAGAATGTAAAGCTCAAGGGTAGCCTGGGCTGCAGTGACCATGAGATGGTGGAGTTCAAGATCCTTAGGGCAGCAAGGAAGGTTCACAGGAAACTCACTACCTTGGACTTCAGGAGAGCAGACTTTCACCTCTTCAGGGATCTGCTTCATAGAGTACTATGGGATAAAGCTCTGGAGGGAAAAGGGGCCCACGAAAGCTGGTTAAAATCCAAGGATCACCTCCTCCAAGCATCCCAACAAAGAGGAAGTCAGGCAAAAACGCCAGGAGGCCTGCATGAATGCACAAGGAACTCCTGGATAAACTCAAATGAAAAAAAATGAAGTCTACAGAGGGCGGAAGCAAGGACAGGTAGCCTGGGAGGAATACACAGAAATTGTCCAAGCAGCCAGGGATCAGGTTAGGAAAGCTGAAGCCCTGACAGAATTAAATCTGGCCAGAGACATCACAGGCAACAACAAAAACTTCTATAGGTATGTCAGTGATAAAAGGAGGAGTAGGGAAAATATGGGACCTCTCTGAAAGGAAACAGGAGACCTGGTAACCCAGAATATGGAGAAGGCTGAGGTACTTAACGACTTCTTTACCTCAGTCTTCACTGGCAAGAGGTCAAGCCACACTGCCCAAGTTGCAGAAGGCAAAGGCAGGGACTGGGAGAAGGAAGAACTGCCAGCTGTAGGAGAAGATCAGGTTTGAGACCTGTGAGTGCACAAGCCCATGGGACTCAATGAGGTGCATCCACGGGTCCCCAGGGAACTGGCAGATGAAGTTGCCAAGCCACTATCCATCATATTTGAGAAGCCATGGCACTCTGGTCAAGTTCACACCAGAAAAGGGGAAACATAACCCCCATTTTTAAAAAGGGAAATAAAGGAGACCCGGGAAACTACAGGCTGGTCAGTCTTACCTCTGTGCCTGGCAAGATCATGGAGCAGATCCTCCAGGAAACTATGCTAAGGCACATGGAAAACAAGGAGGTTAATAGTGACAGCCAACATGGCTTCACTAAGGGCAAATCGTGCCTGACAAA
>NW_010102635.1:17264-25440 GCF_000699245.1 Pterocles gutturalis
ACAGTGTTGGTGGATAAGGGAAGAGCAACTGACATCATCTACCTGGACTTGTGCAAAGCTTTTGACACTGTCCCACATGACATCCTTGTCTCTAAGCTGGAGAGACACGGATTTGACAGACGGAGCACTTGGTGAATAAGGAATTGGCTGGATGGTCTCACTCAGAGAGTTGTGGTCAATGGCTCAATGTCCAAGTGGAGACCGGTGACAACTGGCATTCCTCGGGGGTCGGTATTGGGACAGGTGTTGTTTAACATCTTTGTCAGAGACATGGACAGTGGGATTGAGTGCACCCTCAACAGGTTTCACAATGACACCAAGCTGTGTGGTGCAGTCGACATGCTGGAGGGAAGGGATGCCATCCAGAGGAACCTTGACAGGATTGAGAGGCGCGCCCATGCCAACCTCATGAAGTTCAACAAGGCCAAGCGCAAGGTCCTGCACATGGGTCGAGGCAATCCCAAGCACAAATACAGGCTGGGAGGAAAATGTATTGAGAGCAGCTCTGAAGAGAAGGACTTGGGGTGTTGGTTGATGAGAAGCTTAACATGACCTGGCAACGTGTGCTTGCAGCCCAGAATGTCAGCCATGTCCACAGCTGCATCAAAAGAAGCATGACCAGCAGGTCGAGGGAGGTGATTCTTTCCCTCTACTCCACTCTTGTGAGACCCCACCTGGAGTATTGCATCCTGCTCTGGCGTCCCCAATATAAGAAGGACATGGACCTGTTAGAGGTGGTCCAGAGGAGGAGCACGAAGGTGGTCAGGGGGCTGGAGCACCTCCCCTATGAGGACAGGTTGAGAGAATTGGGGTTGTTCAGCCTGGAGAAGAGAAGGCTCCAGGGAGACCTTCTAGCAGCCTTCCAGTACCTGAAGGGGGCCTACAGGAGAGGTGGGGATGGACTCTTTCATCACGGAGTATAGTGATAGGATGAGGGGTAACGGTTTTAAGCTGAAAGAGGGTAGATTTACATTAGATATTAGGAAGAAATTTTTTACTGTGAGGGTGGTGAGGCACTGAAACAGGTTGCCCAGGGAAGTTGTGGATGCCTCATCCCTGGAAGTGTTCAAGGCCAGGCTGGATGAGGCTTTGAGCAACATGGTCTAGTGGGAGGTGTCCCTGCCCACGGCAGTGGGGTTGGAACTAGATGATCTTTAAGGTTTCTTCCAACCCAAACCATTCTATGATTCTATTATAAGTTTCATAGCAGTGCATCACAATTTTTCTGATTCTCTTTTGAACATGCAGTATTACTTAAACACATGATCCTGAAGCTGAGGTGTTTCAGACCCCAAAGTCAGCATCAAGACTGGCTGATGTTTAGATATTCATATCTTGGCAATGCTCCTTTATGCTTCATCATTCTGCCTTGCTGAGCTGAAAAGGTTTTAACTTTAGGTTTTTTAACTCTAGCATGAAAGCTATGTAAGGAATCATATCAGAATTTTCTTGTTTGCTAAAAACTACTCTGCTGCCAAGCAGAAGGCAGGAGGGATGTACACATAATGCTACAAACTGCTACAGCATTCTATTCCGTAGGACTAGGAACTCAAATAAGGTACGTACTCCCACTTCCACCAACAACAGTTTCTATATAAGATAGAGCAGGAAGCATCCAACAATGCTGTCTGTCCTTCAGATCTCAATGACTCATACATATACTACACTTGGAAGTTAATTTAATACTGAAATGGGCACTCATTGGCACTGAAGGTTTATACAGTGTCTTTCATCAGCAAAGAGCTCACAATACTTTATAAAGTGTTTCTAAACACACATAAGCAAAAAAAGGTACTGCCATGTTCAAATGGAAAATGGATGCCATGTAACACACAGGAAAAATGCACCATAGCATATACGTCTAGTTGCCCAAAAGTTAGAATTAGGGTCTTTTGTTATGACAGCAGTCCTGATTCATTAAACTATATCCTATAGCGAGAATCTCAAACTTCACCTTTATACTGGATCACCAGGAATCCTTTTGGTACCCTGTAGAAAGGAAATCAAAACAACTGGAGCTGTGAAAAGGAATTTTTGTTTAGGAAAATGTGTTACTTGAAGAAGAATTTATCAAGGACACTAGATCAGTTGTGAGAGATATTCTCTCACAGGACCTCATTTTTACACCATACTCAGTGCACAATGACTCACAGAAAGAGGTTCTTGAAGGCGCTATCCTGGGACATTAGTTCAATTCCAATTAGGGACAGTGCAACCTGGTAAAGCAGCTGTGACACTTGGTGAAGCAGTATTCTTACTTCCTACTGCTCTTGGAAAGAAACTATAAAAATTATAACTATGCTCAGCTCTTCCACGAAAGGTGATGCATTAGACAAAAGTATGGTTCTGGTTCTCCAGTTCTTCTCAGAACATACATAGTACATACAGAGCAGGCTAATTTTCTTACCTTAGAGTGTATATCAGTTAAGTTCTAAAAAGAACATAATTAAAGACTTAAATTTCAATCAGTCTCCTCAACTTTGGCTTCTCTGCTGATGAAGCCACAAAATGAACCTGCTTCTACACAGTTTTGAGGAGCTGTCTAGTTACCCACTAGAAATACCAACTTCTAGTAAGTTTTTGTAATAGCAAAGAGGGTAAGACCACAAACAGAAGTATTAAAACTGCACTTCCTGAATTTGAGAAGGTTGTGTTTGGATCCATTACTTGTATATGGCTTTACAAAAACCACAGATCATTTGTTAAACTCAGGCTTCCAGAAAACCAAGGAAAATCTGAAAGCTTGAAGTCAAAAGAATAGTCATACTGGCACTACTTCTGTTATTCAACAAGCTCAAACTATTATAAAAAGGTGGATAAATATTACCACCTACATAAACACATGGAGTTAATTCACCAAAGGATAATCTGTTTGGTTTGAGTTCCTGGCTCTTGAATTTGGCATTTAGCTGAGGTGTCTCAATTGGGAACACAATCCTCAGTCCTCAGAGCCCTCTATGGTCCGCGAGAGGAAACAGGCATCCTCAGGGAGCGACTCGCACTCTTCAGAGTCTCCAGCCTTTCTCCACTGCTCTTCTCCATCGTTCCTGGGAGATCAGACTTCGGTGGAGATGCCTAAAATTTTCAGAATCTACCTAGGCGTAGTGTCACAGCTGGTGCATGATCCCATGGCTCTCAGATTTGTACCTGAACTGCTACACTAAGCTACCTCTGGGAAAAGCTCTGAGGATTTACAAAGCTGTATTGATGATGATTTTTTTCTTCTCTCCTTCCCTTTAATATAACTCAAGAAAATCCAGAAGCCAGTTAATACCCATATCAGTCATGACCATATCAGAATGCAGTAACGACCTAGGAGAAGAAAAGATCTCTATTGTTTGAATAACTTCCATTGTTCTCTTTTATAATTCCTTTCCATTTCTGAACTGTGAGAAGACCTGAAATAGGAACAAAAAGATGGAATAAGGCCTGACACACTTCAGTTCTTCAACTATATAATTCATTACAAGGGCAGCAAAACCAACACTGTTACATAAATGAGTCCACCTAGAGCAGAGAAGCAGCTGCTCATTCTTTAATTGAATATTACATATACCTACTTCTAAGTTCAGTCACCTCCTTAAGATACAAAACTGTGCAGCATGTTACTTGGCCTATGGGTCATGGACTGTCCCAACACATGCTGTGTCCTTTAAAGTATATAGTGGCAGAACAATTTATAAGGAAGGTTTGAAGTGAAATAAGCAGAACAGTAGTATGACTCACAATTTTGACTATTTTCATCTTGGATACTCAGGCCTAGCTGTATTGAATGGCAGCAAAACTACAAATATATGGGGTTGTTCATGAAGTTCACAGAACAAAGATATACTGCAGATCTACTCAAACATAAAACACTAATGTTTTTAAACAAAGATTTGTAGCAGAAAAAGAATCCTTAATCCCCAGTGGTACAAAGTAGTTTTGCTGGCCCAAGTAAAGCTATAAAAACCAGAATGTTTACACACTGGCACATTCTGTGGCTGTATCACACACGGTCAGAAAAGTGCCAATGAAGCTTTCACAGCTTAGAGATTTTACAGGCTGGAGAAAAAAAAAAGGCAATAGTCAAGTTACATTTCAATTTTTTAAACAAAAAACACCATTGTGCAATGGCACAAGAATTCCACCTCGTTCTTCTAGCAACAGGGACATTCAGCAGGTGGAGTACAATCTGTCTGGGACATCAATAAGTGTACATAAAGATTTTTGGAGAATTCATGCTATATGTAGATAAAAAGCAGTTTCAAGGAACCAGTTCATCCTCAAAACTAACAACTGATAAAAGGGTAGTTTGAGATTATACTATGTGAAGTACTTAGCAGCTTCTTTATACAGAACGATTCTGGACCACTGATACATGTCAATGCATCAATGCAAATCTTGTCTTCACCACACACACTCAAACACTCATAGATTCTTCAGTCACTGTTGGCATGAGAAAGGCTTTGCTTTCATGCAAGTAACTGCCATTTTCCATGCCAGTATTGTATTCTGAGCAGATTCCTCTGAATTGTATCTTACTTTATTACTGCTGGATTTTTGGAGTTCCGTTTCCATTCCTCTGCCCACTCTCTCTTTGAAAGTCTGACAATGGACAGTAATGCTTGTCCCCTCCAGCAGGCTCTCACGAAATTCCATTGAAATGGCACTTTCAATGCTGCTCATATATATGGCTTCATATATAGATATACATAAACTAGTGATTTAATTTTATCAAAGTTGCTGGTTGATAAATTCATACTGTATTATATTTTGATGCTACTTCTGTAGCTGCTGCCATTGAGGTTTCGTAGTTGCTGAAAAGCTTAACTCCATCCTAAGTAAAGTTCCTTCCTAGCCTATATATCTGGAATGACATCTAGGTAAACCATTAGGATGTTTGGTATGGATTGTGACTTTCACACTTCAAATGATGTGATCTTTCATCGGTGGATCCCTTCCTGCTCTTTCCTAAGCCCTCCAGTTCTCTCATTCATCCGCTTGAAGCTGACAGAAAATTAAAGAGTGTGTATCTTAAAATACACACAGGCTCACACATAGCTATAAATAAAAGAACAGGGTCATTTCAAGGAATTCTAGATGAGATGTAAAAGAAAGTGCAGATTTACAAAGCAGCAGTTAACTGCCAACATTATAGTTAACATAAGCGTATGCCTAATGTGATTTAGTATTCCAGTGGTGTGCTGCCTTGTTCAAGTTGTAGTGAATCCTGGAATTCCTATTCTCTCTTTGACTACTTAAAGTACATCAACTGAGTAACTCAGAAAAGCAAATCAAGTACCCCGATCTCCTGTGGCCTTGTGGCTGAACTATTCTGAATTTGGCAGAGCGCAAACCACTAACAAAGCCTTCCACTGGGTGGTAACCCCGTAACATCTTTCCATTCCTAACACAGAGGCACCGCAGCTTTCAGTCACGGTTGTAGCCTGGGCTTCTCCTCTCTACTGAGCTGCCCATTTTCACAAATCTTAAGGGAAGAGAATTATTATGTGTGAGATCTCTACTGCTTTGCCAATATAACCAGACAACAGTTCCAGAAGCTATTAGGGGAAGAAGGACACCAGAAAAGGTAATTACATAAGATCTGTTTTCTTAGAAAAGCAAATTAAAATTGGCTGGTTTTTTATTTCTTCCCTGCCATAATGAATCAGGCACTTTTCCCTTTAAGTCAATAAGGCAGAGAAGACATAGAAAGACAGATGTGACTATTACTATTATGTGAAAGGCTGGAAACTGGAAATTAATTTTGCAGCCAGTCTAAAGGTGGTGATACTAAGCAGCTTGTATATAGCTGGTGACTAAATCAGTGCTTATTCTGGCACACGTACCTGAATTTGACATTACAGCATCAGGAATGTAACCGTGTCCCATCTAGGCCGATATGCAATTTTACCAGAAATAGGCTGTACTTACGTAATAGCCCACCTAATTTTAACTTGGCTACACAGCATACAAAAACATCTTACAATGATACCAATAAACACAACACCTCAGAACTAATATCTAAGCTCCAATAAATTTAGATTGTTGTATTTTGCTAAAATTTACAGATTACAGACCAAACGGGGACCCATAACCTCTCTAAGAGTTTTAATGCTCATGTAAACGGCTGAGTAACACATATACAGAAATACATACACAGATATCTACCAAAGCTCTTGGAAGTCTGGGGAGCTCCCCACTGACTGGAAGCTAGCCAAAGTTATTGCAGTTCACAAGAAGGGTGTGAGGGGAGACCCGGGAAACCACAGACCTCCTAGTCTAACCTCAGCTCCTGGAAAAATTACGGAGATCACACTGGGTGCTACTGAAAGGAATTTAAAGAATAATGCAGTCATCAGGCACAGCCACCATGGGTTCACAAAGGGAAAGTCTTGCTTACCTAATTTAATATCTTTCTGTGAGAAGGTCACTCACCTAGTGGATGAAGGCAAGGCAGTGGTAGTTGTTTTCCTGGATTTTAGTGAGGCTTTTGGTGCTGTCCCTCACAGCATCGTTCAGGACAAGTTGTCCAACTGTGGGATGAGCGGGTTCACAGTGCACTGTGTGAATAACAGGCTGAAGGGCAGAACTCAAAGGACTGTAGTGAATGGGGCTACATCTGGCTGGTGACTCATCACCAATGGTGTTCTTTGGGGCTTAATTCTACGACCAGTTCTGTTCAATGTATTTATCAGTGATGTGGATGCAGGAGTTGAATGCACTATTAGCAAGTTTGCTGATGATATTAAACTGGGAGGTGCTGCTGACTCTCTTGAGGGACAAGAGGCCTTGCAGAGGGATCTAGATAGATTGGAGGACTGGACAATGATTAATGGGATGAAATTTAACAAGAACAAATGCCAGATTCTGCACCTGGGACAGAATAATGCTGGGCACAAGTACAAACGAGGAGAGGAGTGGCTAGAGAGCAGCCCTGCAGAAAGGGATCTGGGGGTGCTGGTTTGTCACTAAGCTCAGTGTGAGCCAGCACTGCGCCCTGGCATCCCAGAGGGCAACTCAGATCCTGGGGTGCACCAAACACTGTACAACCAGCCGGCCAGGTGATTATCCTGCTGTATTCAGTGCTGGTGTGGCCTCACCTTGAGTACTGTGGGCAATTCTGGGCCCCACAATTTAAGGAGGATGTGAAGGTCCTTGGCTGTGTCCAGAGGAGGGCAACAAAGCTGGCGAAAGGGCTGGAAGGAATGTCCTGTGAGGAGTGGCATTTGGACAATGCCCTTAATACCATGCTTTAACTTGGTCAGCCCTGAAGCAGTCAGACAGTTGGACTAGCTGACCGTTGCAGGTCCCTTGCAGCTGAAATACTCCATTCTATTCTATTCTATTCTATTCTATATTATTATTTTCAAAAGATATTACAAGAGCCTGAACACTACAGATAGTTTTTGAATTGGCATGCACAAATAATGAAGTTTTGCACATAGCACAAAATTGCATTCAACATATTCGAGCATTTTAGCTTAGTCAGATGACTTGTCAGTGACTCTCTCATTGACCAAATATATTTCTTAATTGCTTGTTTTCTTCCCTTTAAATAATAAAAAAATTTACAGGAATAAAAGATACACAAAAGCAGAATGCCCTGATGGCATTTTCTGTTATGCTACAGAGAAAGGCACTCACAAATTGATCAACACAATTTAACTGTTGCAAGAGAGTCTCATGTGCTAAGCTAATACCCTTCTCTATGCTTAACTTTGCTTTGGAAGCATAACGTCGTTTTTATTCACACCGGTCTGTGCGCGCACATGCGCACAGAAAGAGAGAGGGAAACACTCGGTGAAACTCACATAAAGCAAAAAACTCAAGCCCTGAATTTTCAGTATGAGACCATTCAAGGCGTTAACAGTCACTCGGATTATACCGAGCCCAACCGAGTGTTTTCGCCGAGGTCTGTCCCGGAAAAGCCGCACCCCCCCCCCCGCCGGCGGACGGCGCTGCAGGGGACACACGCAGCCTCCCGCTACGCCGCCAGCGGAAGCCCCTCCTGGTCTGCTCCCAGCTCGTCCCACACGCTTGAGCAGCACGACAACGGGAGACGACACGGGGACACCGCCGCGCGCGCAGCGCACCGCTTCCCAAACGTGCACCGGCCCGAGCGGGTCACCGAGCGCTCCCAGACTGCCGCCGGGCTCAGGAGGGTTCTTTCACGGCGGGAAAACCCCACCCA
>NW_010102636.1:0-17007 GCF_000699245.1 Pterocles gutturalis
TATATAATATATATTATATATATAAGAAAACACAAAAGGTTAAATAAAAAGAGTCACACAGAGCAGCAGACATGTAAAAACACAATTCAATAACCCTGCGCTACAACTTAAAAACTGTGGAGGTTTAAGTCCTTGTTAGAAGGAAAAATTTGCCTATTTTTCTGTTTATTTTTTGTTGGATTTTAGTTGTAAATCATGTTTAAAACATTTGTTACTGCTATGCTAATACCAGCTGTTAAATTCTCTGAGTGAATTGCCATCTTGACTATAAAATAGGGTTCTGGGGAAAGAAGAGACCCAAGCATGGTGACCGTTTCTAGCAAGAAACAAATAATTTTTTTGCTCTTGAAAAAAACCGAACCAGAAAACAACAGTAAGGGAATAAGTGTTGAAATCCATTGGGGGAAAAAAAAGTTCGGCCCTCAGTCCCAGTAACTGGTCTTCTTTGGCACTTGAGAACGATCACAAGTAGTTTGCCTTTTTATTCATATAGAACAAAATTTACAAAGTCATTCATACAATTTTCTTTTTTGTTTTGTTTTTTACTGACTTTGAAAATTGGGAATATTCAAAATACACTTTTACCCCACTTCATTCTTTCATTATTTACAGGTATGTACAGGAAAAATGTAAGAGTTTGTTTTGTGTTTTTTTGTTTGTTTGTTTGTTTGTTTTAAATTTTGTATTAAAAAGCTCTGCTGGTTGTTTTACTGTTTGTTTTCGTCATATGGACGTTCCATGCGAGGGCTCCATTGCTTCTGGAATGACTCCCCCCGGCACAGACTGAAATGACATTGGGATCGGGGTTTTCACAGGACTCTGACGAAATAGTCCTCCATTTGGCGACCTGTGTTTACACTGTATGGAGGGCATGGTGGCCGAGCTGCTCAGGGGCAGTGGCAGGTTGCTGCCGGAGGCAGCTGTGAGTGTCCTGCTGGCACCATGAGTTGTCTGTTCTGGTAAAAAGGTGGTGACAGAAAGTTGTGTGTTCTGGTATTCGCGTACCGGCTCCAGGGTCTGAGCTGGCTGCATGCCACCGATCTCCAAGGCTGAGATTTCAATGGACGCTGGAGAGATTTGCTTGTGGGCTATGTCTTCATCAATTAAACTGTTCATGCGTCTATGGACCTGCTCCAGGTTTACTTCTTTGTCCTAGTGAGGAAGAAAACCAGAATAATCAGTCCAAACACAATCTCCAACCCCGCCCGGCCCCCCCTCCACTTCCTCTGTGTGACCAGAGTTGCTGTTCGCTCATTACATCGTTTCGATTTCATCTGTGCCTAGGCAAAACCTCAAGCTCTGCCCAGCATCTCCAGCTGAGAAACACATGCTGAAGAAAATACCAACTTAATCTCAGCTGGTGTTGTCAATCCCATCCTCCTTGGAGGTAAACCAATGGCTCTGGTTCAGCTAACAGGAGCTGGCACCAGGGACCAGCACACCCCACAAGCCCTTAGCTCACCTTGCACAAGCCCAGAAAAAAAAAAAAAAGCATATGGCAGGCAAACAAGTGAGGTGGGACTCCAAATTCCAGCAAGTAGCTCTCCATCTTATAACCACAAGACAGCTCACCATTGTTTTATCTAGCTGCAGTGCATTTTCTAAGGAATATGCTGGTAAAACACTGTGCACAGCCTGGCTGACTCCAGGGTAGTTGCTTCAGGTGCCAAAATATACTGGTCTGGGACTGTGGTGGTGAAGAACTCTTCCCTTCCCAGCAGGGAATTGTACCTATTTGGCACAGACCATAGACCTACTGGAACAGCACCAAGACAGACCTACTCTGGGAGCACTGGGGAGGGGACCACTCATTTGTGTTTTGAACAGTTGTGTGACCAACTATAAACTGTCTGTCAGCTGGTAAAGTCTCTCTGTGGTCAGAGCTTGAGGAAGTAATGCTGGTCTTTAGAAATTGTGTCACCATCTTCTGCAATGCATTACCTAAGCTCCCAAAGCGGTCTCTTCAAAGGACTTTGGGGACCACTTACTCAACAGGTTTTAGCTTCCATGAGGAAATATGGCAAAAGAAGTTGTCCTTAAAACCTGAAGCAGCAAAGACATACAATGGGCTGTTTATCACCTCAGCACAGCATTCAGGATACTCAAATTGGAAAGCAACAAAACTGGCAAGATAAAGTCAACCACCTGGGATGCTGTATGACTGAATTTTAATAGCTAGCATCGTATTGCCAATAAAAAGGTATTATATCATATAATTTCTCTATATTTCAGAAAGCACAGATATGATCTGCAGTTGTAGTTACTTGATGCAATTGTAACATACAGCAGACTAGCAGCAAGGCATCTATAAAAACCCAACAATCCTGGAACTGGAGAAATTACACTGTAACTATACTAGGCAACCATCAAGATTCCAGCCTAAGAAGTAGGACTACCTGAACCTTTTGTTTTCCAGTAATCCCTGATTGCACACAGATCAATGTGTGCTTAAAGTTTGGTTAAACCCAACACCAGCAGTTTTCCAGATGCTCTGATTTGAGCCAAAAACTAGGCTCTGGAGCAGATAAGCATAAGGCGTCACTGTCACGTACTCTTCATGGTTTTTTGCCACTAGCGTTCAGGTGGAGAACAGAGAATTACAATATTATTCCAGCTGTTACAACTTTGCTTTCACCTTTAAACTGACAAGTCAGTTCCAAAGCCCTTGATTCCAGTCGATGTCAACTACAGATTTGATTCTAACCTTGTGATTTAACACCATTTCTACATTACTCAAGAACCGTTGGGTTTGCTGATCTCTGCGTGGATTTGGAAATGAATTAGTGTTACACGATGATGAACCCAAACCTGTGTCCTTAGCTTAGGCTAAATCCATATTGATTTCAGCTGGAGTACAATTGTTCAACAATTACAAGGCTGAGCTGCACATTGCACCTTCTTTGCTAATCAGCAGAAAATGAATTCCTATCTAATTTACATCACAAATCCACCAAAATCCCAGTGGAGCTCCCAGAAACCTGAAGGATATCTTCTTCCTCACCAAAGAAACAATTTTTTAAAAAATACCGCTTTTTCAGCCAAATCCTCTAATCAGATAATCTTGAGTTAGAGAAAACCAATGGACAATAAATAATAAAAATTAAAAAAATTGTCAGAAAGGGACTGCACAATACTCGGATAACCCCTGCAGCTGCATTAAGTTCTCCTTGACAACAGCTGCCATACCTGACCTGTCAGTCTCTTCATTCAACAAGTTACACAATGCACCAAGCTGACAATAACACAGACTCTTTAATAAACTCAGTAGCTAGGTAAATTAAGGATTTGTGTTACAATGGCCAGAGGATTACATGGATTTAGTTCATAATTATATTTATTTCTATTTCCTGAAGTAAAATTGTGCACTGGGGGCAAGTGTGAGAAGTGTTCCTATCCCCATTTGGGAGTAAGGGCTCGACCTCTGTGGGTGAGTTCTTTTAGTGCAGCTGCCCAGCTGTATACTGTTGTGTTTTCCTCAGCTGCCTGCCAATGAAAGCTTGATGCAAAGTTCTGCTTATCCACAAACTTCACTACCACCAGTATGATGACAGCTGTGTCTCAGGAAGCTACCTCCTAGAAGCCCATTACATAATGCTTCTTTAGGTACCCCTATTTCTTGTCTCAAAAATGCTGCCAGCTTTGATTTAGACTCCTAAGTCGCCATTCTACTTATCTGAGACCCATATTCTTGCTAAGCCCTTAGTCCAAAATAAGAAAATAGCAGAGAACTCAGGTTAGAACTGAACAAATACTAGATCAAATTTTCCTAGATAAGACTTTGGAGGAATGTTCATGACTCATTTGCATTTTTCTGAGCTGTCAAATATTAATGCCTTCTTCAGATCATTTCAAGTGAAAATAGAATTTTATTTTTATTTGTATTTTTGATTGCAAGCACATCCTCAGTGCATTCCATCCTGCTTTGCTACAGGAACGAGTATAATGTGACTGGGATAACCAGCTAAGACAGAGGGAAAAAGGTAGAGTTTCAATATTTGCAACATGAAGCCATTAACTGTTTGCAGAGGGAAAATACATTTGTGAACGAAGTGTGCTCTTCATTTGGAGAATCTGTTCACAAAAGGTCATAAAATTCAAAGGATTAATTAATCCTGGTTACATATTTAGCTTGGCTCTTTTAAGATGTAAACATAAAGAGCCATATATGCTCTTAACAGACATCTCCCAGTCCAGACCAGAGAGGTTATTATGGACCATGTCATCTGGAATATTTCCCCCCGCTGGCCTAACAGGATTGCCCTATTTTCTTCTACTGTCCACAGTCCAGCCCTGGGACAACATTCCTCAGAAAACGATGGATTTGCAGTTACTTACGTTTCACAACATAAACTTATGTTTCACTGTGCTAAGGTTTTCAGTATCACAAAAAAGAGAAACATCATTCCTGCACACAGACATCACATTTTATCTACAGCAGAACACTTTATGAAGTCAGTATAGAAGTAAATGCTTGTGATTTTTTTAAGAGGTAGGGGGTGGGGATTTCATTTGCCTAATTGTAGCCCTTTCTTCAGCATTAAGGACAACTTTCTGGCTTTATTAAGATCAGAGAAAACTTCTTAAAGGCTTCCAAGAGCCCAGAAGTTCACATTATTCCTTCTTTTTTGTTGTTAAAATAAAATGTTGGTAAAGGTTAAGGAAAACAACTTTGTCTCTGAGGAATAATAAAAACACATTTTTAAAGGTTCTTCCCTTTGTCTTATTAGATGAAGAGCAGGTAAATAACTAAATGTCAACTTTCGTATGAGACAATCTTAATGCTGAATAAATGATTTTACAAATGTTTTTTTAAAAAGAACCAAAACCCTAAAATAAAAATTAGAAACCCTTGAAAAGTTCAGTTTGTCATTACACAGTAGAAGACTGCCTTGAATCCCAAGATTTCCAGAACTGAAGGTTTTGGGATAGCATTCTTTGACAACCCAAGGCTTCAGAATTTGTTTATTCTGTAAACCTCATCTTTCTTTTCCTTTATTGTTCTCCTGGAAAATCCAGTAACAAAGCATGTTACTGAAAAGTAACAAAGTAAATGGAAAAAAAGGTTAAATGGTAATAAAGCCAAAAAACCAAATCTTGTAAGTTATGATGTTTTGCTCCCTTGTCAGCTCAGTGTTCTCCTTTATTTTTAGTTCTATAATTCTCATTAAATATGAGCCATGTTATAATTTTTAAGAATGTAGTTAGGTTGCTTTTTTTTTTCTTTTCATTTCTTGAGGCTTTGTCACCTTAATTGTGAAATGGTAATGTAGCATTGCAAAAGATTTTCAAGCTTCCTGATGCTGTAACTGTTCTCTATTTTTGCATTTCTCCATGACAAAATTAATGAATTAAAATTAATAAATTACTATAAATTAATAAATTGAGGCTTGGAGCTAGGGAATGGCAGAGGCACCAGACCTGGCAGCTGGATGGCAAAAACGGGAGACATGGTGAAGGCTGGCATGATGGCTTTCCAGCACAGAGACTTCCCTTACCCAAAGAAGGCCCCTTGGTGAAGCCTCACTGCTTCTCTCCACAAAGGTTTCTGGCTTCAGCTCCACTTAGCTCCAGATAGGGCTCTTCAAGAGCTGAATGAATGAGCTCCAAACTTAATATTTCAGTGTCTGAGACAGACACATTAATAAAGGTTTCTTCTCTTTCTTTTTTGTCCTTAATATGCAAAACTTGGTTAATATTATAAACATGTCACATATCAGACGTTCCATGCCAATTCAACTTCACTTTTCGTATATAGCTACACTGGAAATGTGTATGCTTGTGTTGGCAGAAGGAGCTCAAATATTTTTTCCTTTGATACCTTCATAATTCTATTTTCAATATTAATGTTGTACTCCAGATAGATCAGTTGAAGAAATTAATCAGTCAAGGGAAGAAAAAATATCATGTATAATGAAAATTAATTATAAACACAGGCTTATCCTGCTTACGGAAAACAGCTAACCAAACATTGCTGCTGGTCAGGAAATTACCTCATTCATAAATACCAATTTAAATGTTATTCTTCCCCAATGAGTTTGAGTTCTGAAAGGGTAAATGAAGGGTGCGTTTCTGATACATCCCAAGCACTTGATCATGAGCGACAGGTTCAACGGCCTATGACAGACAGCAGCAGAACACAGTGGAAACTGTTGGTGTGGATTTGAAGGATGCTCACCAGAATTATCTGGGAATGATTAACCCTGCATGACTGCACCTGCAAGAAGCTATGATTCCCTTTGAGGACTAACCAAGTTTGGCCCTATAATGTGGTGAGAAATTATGGCAAGACATAAATGCAGACAGGATGATTTAGAGAGTAATCAATATATTTTCTAGCTTATCTTCTGTGACTTTTGACAGTGGGCTCTAATAAAAGCATGTGGGCAGTCAGACTGAAAGAATATGACAATACTTGGGAGGTTTGGAGTCAACTAATATCAAATCTGATGACATGATGGATGAGTGTTGGAAATGAGCTATTGGCTATTTTCAAGAAATTGCCTACATCACTCTATACACAATTAATTAAAAGGTAACACTGTTCAGCTGACAGGTTTGCAACAGCTGGGATTTTCCAAAGGGAAGATTTTTGAGAAAAATATTTTTATTAAAGACATTAATGTGGCATCTTGTTCTTACTCATGATTTTTCTGATCTTATCACAAAGTTCAAGTGAAGCCACTTGAAGAAATAAAAATGTTGCAAGCTGATGAAGCAGTTTCAGTACAGCCAAAAAGGGAGACAAATGCCTGAAAAGGAAGGCCGAATATCTGCAGAAATTTGATGCTAAAACTATGCCAAAACTGTGATATGTTGCATCTGCATCCAACACATGGAAATAAAACCACACTAAACTACAGGAGCGGAAAAAGACTGATAATCCTGCCCTAAATATCAAGCACTAAAAAATTCAGAAATGTAGCCAATATGGGCAGACAAGCACATACACCGAGGGACTATCATGAATGCATCGATACCTCCCAGTTAGATGCTGATAACAGTGCCAAGTATTAAAAGCCTGTTAATGCAGTTCTTAATAAGCCTCAGGAGATATGCAGAAAATAACGCTTGAGATCTTTTAAAGTAATATAGTCTTAATCATAAATCATGGCACATTTCAGGTTTGTTTCTTTGCTCCTCTCTTGGGTGACAATATGAAGGATTATCTTTCAGTGACAGAATGAAACCAAGACATAAATGTTAATATTACATTTTCATTCTGTTAAAGACCTATTTTTAAAAAATAAGCCAATTTTATGATTAGGACTGGGGTTCAAAATTTGAGTCAAGCCCCGGCCTCAGACAGACATTTCCTCTTCTGACCTTGAGCAGGTCACAGCCAGTCCCTCTACCATCCATATAAAACACTTCTTAACCCATACACACATGTTAAAAAACACAAGTATCAGTGGTCATGAGGCACAGATGATGGAAAACACCCATGTACCCAGGTAGGCAGAAAGGAGGTCTCTGAGGCACTTCAAAGCACAGACCAAAATACTGCATAACTGAAAAAACAAAGCAGAGAAATAAAACCGAAACAGCAATGTTTCCATGCTCAGGTATCCACAGGCTATTACCTTCTCAGCTCAGTGTCAAAACCTATAGCTCCATCCAGCTACCAGCTTCTGTCCGTGGGGTTTCAGACATCATGGACTCAAAACATGTAGCTTGTTAGGGGGAAATGAAGAAGCAGCGCCTCTGCATATGTACATTTGTTTAAGATTTTTTTGAAATTCTGTATTCACGTAGGGTCATAATCATCACTTTCAGCTGCAGCTACTGCATCTGTAAAGCTGTAATTTCAATTTATTCCAGGAGGCTCTGACAGAATGACAAAACCAGGCATAATTGGCTTGCTTGGGAAGAAAAAGCAGTGATGGTATATGTAATAGATGTGCTGCAAAACAATGACAACATAGTATGGTGCTATATTAATACAAATAATCCCTTTTTAATATGACTCATTTTGTCACACTCATTATTCTAGAGATTCTGCAGTTGACAATGCAGTGGAACGCAGGCAGACATGTAAACAGATGCAGTGATGATATATGTTTGCTGTCATTAATTTAACACAGGCCACTGATCTAGTCAAATAGCACTTAATGTTACATAAAATTTGCTGAGTGGTTTCTGAGCGTACTCTGCTAGATGCTGGTTTGAGCGCAACAGTACCTTATTAGAAATCAGTACAGATGCACCTCTAGAGTCTGCTTGAAAAACTACTTTTATAAATAGGTCTAACTCTACAATCAAGCTTCTGCTCTAATAAGTGGAAACTATACTGTGTATTTTAAATTGGAAATTAACTCAGATATCATTGATAAAACAGCTGTTAGAAGAATGCATTGAGACTGACATCAGTTGAGGTCCAGTAGACTGTTATCCAACTGCAAGAATAAAAGAAATAAAAGGTTTGCAATATATTAATTTCATTCAGTGTGTAATCATCTTAAAAGAAACAAAACTTCATAAAAAATTACAGTCATCCTGTTCACTAGGAGGGGCTCTGCTTCAACCAGAGAGCACAAATTCCTTTATGAAGAGACAGTAATATTCTTTTCCTTTCTAAGTAAACTTGAAAAAAAAGTGAAAAATTACAGAATACTGCAAAGATTATGTTAACGTGATAGAAAATTGTTTCAAATACATTGCCAGAGTTTATTCCCACCTACCCACAGAGAAAAAATACTTGTAATTGGTGAAAGTAAGAAACTATTAGCACAACGCTAGAGACCAATCAACACTGACTTGCTACAGAACTGCTACAAGTAGCAAGGACCTACATGAAGAAGTCCATGTCTTCTCACGCACACATTTCCCCCCTTAACCACGTTGGATTTATCTATCCTGAAATCACATGTAGCCAGGGTTCTAATTCTGATGGCTGTGACTGTCCCACAGTCTGTGCCTGTGAGACTTGTCCAGGAACGCACGGTACAATAAGCTCCCCTACAGGCCACTGAACCTGATGACACACACCAATTTAAAGCAGCTAAACATCTGTCTTTATTTTTTCCTCTTCAACTGCATCTGCACGCTATGGCGCTGTTTGAATAAATATGCAGGACACAGTACCAATGGGACAAGCATCGCACATTAGGTGACAACAGGTAGCCCCACAGTCTCTTGCAGGGATCTGCTCCCACGTTCATCACAGTCTATGAACTAAGTGCAATCACAGAGAAACACTGGCTAGTCCTCACAAACAGCAGCAGACTCAAACCCGCAAGGTAAGAGGCTGTGATAGCATCCTAATTTCTTACTCAACAAGAAAGGGGACATTCAGCCTCATGCTGAGATATTCAAGCTTTAAAATACTTATCACTTGGTTCACAAGCATTAGAAGGTGGTGGTAACTCAGCTACAAAAAAAAAAACGCCAAAAACAAACAGGATAGTAAGAGAATGCAAAGAAACATTTGTTAACACAAGCAGCAAAATGCAGTACTGAATGAGTGCTGGTTGATGAGCATGCAAATGTCTCTGCAAAGGAGCTCTTTCAGGAGAAAGGAGAACTTCCATGTGGAGAAACCTTTACTGTGCACACACCACATATATAGTAGTTACAGGCATTTCCAACAACATGAAGGTTAAGTTCAAGGGGAGTTCCAGGAAGAGGTAAAGATGAGGAGAAAACTAGCATGTATTCATCTGTGCAAGCATTTTCAACAACAAACCAATTATCTGTGTGTTTATTATAAATTCTCACCATGCTTCTGAGGACCAACCTCACATCATTGGCCATCTCCAGATAGAAAGGGAAAGGAAGACATGGGGAGAAAAAAAAGGATCAAGATAGTGAGGCTAATAATGTAATTAATATTTCACTCTTTTCAGCAAACATGTACCTACTAACTCCTATACTTCTGATTTGAAATTGCAAACTCTAGCCATTGAGAACAAAGAGGATGGCCCTGAAGAAGGTGGTGTTTTCAGAATTCAACTACATCTAAAATGACCCTGGGAGGTGACAGATTACTCTTTTACGAAGTAGAGATTAAATTCATGAAGGTTCTGTTCAAAAACTCACTAAAAATTAATGGATTCTTTACATTGCTTTACACAGCTTTTAAATACTAAATTATTATCTAGTCCCTAAGGGATGTAATTTTTCACTCTACTGAGCCCAAAGCAGAGGAATGCTACCCTTTAACAGTCTAATTTACTCTACTGGAGCATCAGGCATAACAGATTGCTCTATCATCACCTTTCTTTCACCATTCCAGCCTAGTCAAATCCAAATCTCAAAAGTTCCCATTTTTTCCTATTGTGCCAGGAGCACAAGAGAGAGTTGGCACAGGAAACACAAGGAGTTGCTTATACAGCCTGTTTGCTGTCCAGCGATAGCTGCCTTGAAAGCCTCCCTTCTCCACTCCACAAGCGTGAAAGCTTTAGAAAACTCCTACACCTGACTATTAGCCACAAATGTTTTGATTAAAAACTGAATTTTGAGAAAGCTTCTGCTGTATTTTGGAAACTACCCAAGCTCATACTTCAACATGAGAAAACACATGGCCAGACAAATCATTAAAATAGCTCAGCATAATAATTGTCTGGCCATCAGTTTCCCAAAAGAGAACTTCCGGATATTGAATACTTCTGAATAATATGTGTTACACTGAGTATATCCAAGTAGGTCTTTTCTATGTATGTGCTTTCAAATATGGTTCTGAACTTACGGAAAATCATAACCAACGATAAAGTTTTTAAAAAAATAAAAAATATATTTCCCACAATATGAGTACCTTTGATTCTTTTGCTATATTCTTTGACTACTTTGCTAATATTGAGCAGCAGTTATTTCAGATATTGTAAAATGATTTAAAATCAATAGATAAATAGATTTATAAATTGCTTTTTAATATTCTTGTACAGTAAATTCAATCTTCAGCAAATCACTTCAATGCATACGTAACTAACAGTTAATGCTTTTTACACGTTGGTTTCAAAGGAACTCAAGTTTGACCTTACACTATTAAAATGAATGGAAGTGTTCTGGTGATCCAGGTGAGATTAGGATCAAAGTCTTATTTAATTTTACACACATGTTTAAATGCCTAGTTGGATTAAGGCCTAAGGCACTTCATAAACCACAAAAATGTAAAAAAAAAAAAAAAAAAAAGAAAACAGTCACATTTTGTGTGTTTTATTTTAAAATTTTACTGATTTTCTTATTACTGAACATTCAACACCCCTTCAAAAAATCAATTTTAAAATACCACTGTAGGCTGAGATAAAATATACAAACATTAGCTCCATAGACATTGTGTGAAGAATCTAAAAGAATCTGACACATTAAGGCTCCAATTCAGTAAAATGCAAAAGCTCACGCCAAGCACGTGTACCTACTGAAGTTCTCTGCAATGGGTCATATAATACTATTTAATCAAGTACTTAATTCATTACCAAACTGGAACTTTAAACAGGTTTCTTCTTTCTGGCTTCCCTGCATGGCGAAATTCATTTTTTAAGCTTATTTCTCTTCAATTATTCCCTCTCCCCTGCAAGGTTCATGCAGAGTAAATCCAGATTACGTCCCCAAGAGTCTCCCTAGCAGTGTTTCCTTATATGACTGAGAGAAAAATTAAACCAAACACAAAAATTCCTTCCTTGCAGCTAGGGAAATATGCTGGAACCAAACTTGCATGATTCAATACTGCTTTGTGGGGATGACATGTCACTTTTAAATCCATTACAGCCTTGACCTAAATTTATGGTGATCGATAGCAAGAGTTGACTGATTTCACTGGATTCTCGATGAGCATGCTGTCTGTGACCAGGTATTACAGAATATCTGCTTCACTGTTAGGGATCTCTAAGGAGATAATCTTGTTTCTTCACTCATGTAAAAAAGCCAACACTGAATTAGTTAAGATCAGTTTCTGTACAAGGTAATTTGTATATTATATCCTTTTTAAAAAACCTGATTCTTCCAGCATATACTTCATCATCAAAAAACACTAAACTTTGCATTCTGGGATGACTGATTCCTAACACCGCCTTGCTTATTTAAAAATGCTACATAAATGAAGTTTATCAGCTTATTATATTCAAAGCTAGTTTGAAGCTGAATATCTAGATGGCATTAAAATGCATTATTTTGCCAGTTTTTGCATTATTTATTTTCCCCAAAAAACTTTATTTATTCTTAGAAAAGTAGAATACAATACAGTGGTACAAACAAATGATCATTTATACGCAACTGAGCAAAAAATGTACAAAGATTTCAGACATGTCATAAAAATACAGAAAAAAATAATTTAAAATAAAAACAAGATAAAATATAGAGGACATGCAATGAAGGGAAAATAAAACATCAGTTTCATGATCTCGTGTTTCCTTTCACTCTCAAAAGGAATATCCTGGGGGAAATCAAATTATCAGATAAAAAGATAACACCACAAAGGAGAAAAGGCAAATGAAGTGACAAAGAAGACAAGGAAAGTGAAAATAATGGTGAAAGCATAAGACTCTTTAATAATCAAAAACAACACTGCTGACACCACGCTGAAGTTATGGAAGCCTCAATTGCCATGGAATAATATCTGGTTGGAGGAATTGAAGTGAATACAGTGCAAACCACAATTCTTATCAGTAACAAATTTTGATCCATTGGACTCATATCTGCTAACTCACATTTGCACTTCTAAGTTACACTGGGATTCATAGTCTTCTCACGCCAGAGAAGAGTCCTAGTGGGTAACTTTCGTGACTGCTAAAGTTGGAAATATGGATTTTTGAGGTAGGCTGGAATTTGCATATCATTAAACATGGAAACAGGGAAACTTAAGGCAGATCATACAAGGCTGCCCTGGCCTGAGATACAGGTTTTCTTTCTTTCATCCTGTAAAATGCCAAGGTATTTGTGATAATTTTTTGAGTAATTTTGCTACCTCCCACTATTTTATAGAGCTAGAAAGTATTTCAGAGTCTAGATATTTTGAGATTCAGTAACATTTAAAGCATTATTAAGCTGGCAATACCAGGAAATGGGAATCATAAGATGCTGTTACTAGTACACAAGTCTGTTCCCACTCTGGACAGTACCTGAATTGTTGCCCCCTTTTAATCACTTAAAAAGTGAGAACAGAAAAGTGAAGAGAGTCTGTTGAATAAAATTATTTTGCGAGACCACGAGAAAGTTAAGAAACAGCAAACTAAGCTGTGAAGACTGTGATTGTTAATGCATTATAAATTTGACAGAAGTTATGAGGCAATGACCAGTAGCAACTCAAGAAGTGGAAAATTATGCTATTCCTTAACCAGCAAAAAAACCAAAATCCTCACACACTACAAAATCACAAACACACTAGGTACAGTTTCTGAAACACTCATATTAGCAGAAGCACAGTCTGTATTTGGATAAAATACATTTCTGATTTATAATATATATTATCTGAGCTAAGCAAGAATCTAACCAAGAATTTCTTGAGATCATTCTAACATTGTCTTTCAAGAGCTATATTAACAATATGTGAATCAATATCACCTTTTATGGAAGATGCAGCAAGTATCAGTTCCCAGCAAAAAAATCATCCTGTATAAGTTACGAATTTTCTTTGATGTGGGGTTGCCTGTTAATTTGCTTTTAGTGAATACACCTTGTGCACAGTGAAAAACAGGGGAATTCAACTCTCTTCACATGAATAATAGGGTATTTTATCTTTGCTTCTAAGTTTTCATTGTTTTGATGTATACTATGTGGACGAACTAGGAGTGCTCTCTTAATAGTTCTGAAGAGATCTCAGAAGTAATCTTCAAGGTACAGGTACAGAGTACATCACAATAAGACATAGCTGATAAAGCACAGAGGATGCTGGGGAGTCTGTTGCAGCAAGCAGCTACACCTGATCATAATGACAATGAAGATTTGAAAACTGTCTTTCAGTGTGTCAAATGGAATAAAAGATACCAACAACCTGATGATGTGGTAAAGCCCTTGTCAGTTAAATGATCCAAATTATATTACATCTTACTGATATCATGAAATAAATGCATAGGACTCATGCTGAGAGATATAGAAACCCAGAGATAACTATTGAAAGCTTGACATTTCTACAGCATGAGGTTTTAATAACTTTATCTGATTGCTCAGTTATTCAAAAGGGACACAGAGTGATTGAACAGAGATTCCAGAATAAATACTAATTTTCATTTTTTATTTTACAACTCTCCAAATTCCTGAAGCTTATCAAAGTCAAAAGATTAGGTATCAGTATTGCAGGCTAAGTAGCAGCTGTGTAAATTCAAGGTTTTAATACATAGAGACAGAAGTACAAGATGGCTAAATTTCACTGTGGGTATAGGATGCTGGATATTAACATTACTTATGAAAGAATGATTACAAATTCTAGAAAATTTGTTTTGAAAAAGATGACCAAATGTAAATTTTCCTGAATTAGAAAATATTAAGGTCATTTAAACAGTACTAGACACCTTTACAACTTTAAGAGATTACAACCTTGAGCCCTAATAGAAGAATGTGGCACTGTGTTGCAGCTATACCTTTTTTCCTGATGTTGGAGCTAATCTTTCTTTCGTTAATCTGATTTAATAAGGATTAAATTAAGAATTAAAAGGTATAACATTAAGATTTTTAAAGCAGAACTTATTAGAAAATTTTTACAAATCTGCTTCAAAAAGAATAAAAATATTTTGTACCAACATCTTGAAAATCAACCCAGCCTTCACTCCTCTAGGCAGAAATTTCACTATTCCTTGTATAATAGAACTGTGAACCAATGGAAATTGTGGTTTTGGGAAAGTAAAGGAAGTCCATCTTTCCTGGAAGTTTACCTTAACGAACTGATTTAATGGGTAAAAACAACACTATTTATTTTAATTAGGTGAGGCAGATTTTCTTCATATGCAAACAAAATAAAAAATATTCCAATTCAAACTAGTGTCCATCTGACATAACTCTTCCTATAAAGTCCCTACAAATGTAGATCAGATTCATGTCAAAGTCCAAGTTACGCTGTCAGGTTTCAAAAGACAGGCTTCCTGTTCTTCTCAATTACATAGTTAACACTACATTTTTCACACTCATTGTAATTAAGAGTTGTGATTTATACAACACAGGCATCCAAGTCCTTGAACACCTCAATGTACTGACTCAAGCTAACCTCCACAAAAGCCAAAGGAATGCAAAGTGGAAAAGAAAACAAACTGGTAAATATCAACACCTTAACGTCAGCTAAAAACATTTCTCCAGTTCTAACGAAGGCTGTGCATGTTCCTACAGTCACAGACTTCACAGACCTTTGACATGCAAAATGACAAGTCTCTAAAAAAATCCCTTTTCTCTCTCTCTCTCTCTCTCCAACAAGCTGCCCAACCTTGCCATAATTCTGCCAGAGCAGTTGTGTGCTCATCTTCCCAACATCTGGTATTTGAATTGGCAACTGTTGGCATGATACAGGCTACAAGTGCGTCAAGCCAAAGAGAGAAAGTTACATAAGGGCTCCGCAAGTTACAACAACTCCTTACTCAATCCTGAATCCACTGCGGTTTTCTGCAATGGATTTATAAAGCTCCTAACAGGGTCAGGGTTGCAGAAGCCAAATGCTGCCTCCTTCTCCTTTGCCTCATGAGGTGACTTCGACTTCTGCATGAGGTGACACCAAAGTCTAATCTTAGGCTGAAAGAAAATCAGCCCCTTCCCTGACCCCCCGCCTCCCCCCCAACCTCTGCACTTCACAGAAGGAAATGCCTGAAGGACAATCCAGTTACCACAATTTTGGGTTTTATCACAACACTCGTGCTTTGCCAACGCCTTCCCAAAAGCAGAAGAAAATCAGCAGCATGACTTAAGTTTGCAGTTGTTACTGAACTAAAGACTTGGCTGGAGTATCAGACGGAGCTAGGAGGCAGATTTTAATGTTCGCTATATGCAAGGCGTGCCATAGCTCTGTTATGATGGCTACTGCTGTAGAAATGCTGTATAACACCATGACAGAAATGAGCTATGCCAAATGCACTCCTCCCGGAAATCAGACCCTGGCCTGGCTGTTGGTCCCCTCAGCAATGCTCAGCCACTGTTCCTCACTCCAGCAGAGGGGTCCCCAAGACTCAGCACTCCCCTCATCCCTGGATTCTGTCCTTTCCAAAGTTTTAAAACTTGGTTCTCCTAAATCCATTGACAATCCTCAACCAATCTTCACAATCTCTTCTGAAACTTGGACTCCTATCTTAATTACAGCAGCCATCAGCAATCCCGCTACAATCCCTCCTCACTAGCAGCACTTAAATAAAATATCTCTGGCCATTGATCTACCAAGAAATATGTGCTACATTTGTCTGTTAATTTAGCTCAGTGGATGTTGTGGCCACTGTGACCTCAACCTGTCACCCTGCAGGGCCAGCAGCCATTACCCGCAGGGGGCTGCTCACTTACCGCCTCTGCCTTACGGGGGTCCCGCCCACCCGCGCCAACCAGAACGTGGGGCGTGCCCCCTTGTAGCAGGCTGGAGGGACACGGCCAGGGGCAGAGGCCTCACCTGTGGCTGTGGGGATGGGCCATCTCGCAGCTCACATTACTGTTTATGTGTTATACCACCCGATCTGTGGAGGGTCTGGGCAGAAAATAATGTTTAGATGGTGCCGACATCATGTCGGTGTCAGGGTTAAGCTGGGGATGCCTGAAGGCCCTGCCCATCTGCCGTGCTGGGTGGCAGTCGACCTTCCTGACAGGTGCTCTGACCTGATACAAATGCTTCTAACCGCCTGCCTTCCAGCTCGCCTTCTTGGGTGTCCCTCATGTTCCACCCGCCTGCCCTACATACTCGCCTTATGCTTTCCTCCTGGATGGCTTGGCCTGTGAGCCCACGTCCCTGTGCCCTCTCCTCAGGAACACGCACTTTCTCGTTCAACCTAAACACCTGCTCGTGCCAGGGCTCCCGCTGGTTCTGCTCGTTCTCTCCCACCAGCACCCACACCACTGACCTGTTCTGAGTCACTGAAACTGCAAAACAGAATGCATGGGGCAACACTAACCGAGAAT
>NW_010102636.1:17028-42228 GCF_000699245.1 Pterocles gutturalis
GGAAGGGGAGAAAAGACGGGGTGGAGTAGGCAGGGATCTGTAATAATCCTTCTTACAGATATAAAGAGAGAAATGAAGGGGATGGGCAAAAAAGAAAATACTTAGGAAGGTAATCCTTTTTCAGCAGTGGAAGATGAGTATTTAAAACTTGCAATAAAAGAGTGAATTATTTCACCTTACCTATATGAAACTGCCATTGGGGCATATTGTCGTCTGACTGTACAAGATGCACAAAGGCGAGTCTCTGAGCATTGAGAGCGGAATGCACTGAAGAGTGTGGCAAGACGAATGCTTGTGCACACACCACATGAGGACACTTCAGACAATGTCCCTGCCCCTTGCCCTGACAGGCTTTCACGGCAGGCAATGAACAGCCTGCTGCTAGCGTTTAGGCTTCAGCAATGCTAACATGGTGTGGGGCCTTCGAGTTAGAGCAGGAGTGACTTCTACAAGGCAGCTGGACAAAATGCTACAGTATTTAACCAAAGAGCAATTAAATATGCACTTCTGTTCATATGAAAGCTTCTTTATAAGCAAGAGTACGTATTTGTGCTTTCCCTGTGCCTGGTTTTGGAGAGGTGCACTGTGCAAAGAGGAGACATGCTTCCTCGCACCAAAATTTCCTTTTTGCTGTTGTATGTTGTGGACCCTCAAGCAAGTGACTTTGCAGCTTTGTCCCACAAACATGGTACAGATGTTTATCACTGAGCACTTGATAGATTAATTCAAATGGGAGAAGCAGGAACTCAGAAGAATGAAATCTTACTGATAAATATTTTACAGCATTACAGACTGTAACATATATCTTCAGATGCCATTTGCCAGAATTGCTTACAGGTGATAGGTACGTCAATTAGTATAGTACTCCTATAGTACTCCTGGCAACCTGAGAAACATAGATTGGAATTGGTGGGCTGTGTATTTTCCATCTGTAGTGCAGCTCGCTGCTGTTATTTCCTTGTAACAAACATCTGTTCCAAGATGAAAGCACCTATAAATGCCTCAGTGTCTCCAAAATTACAAGAGGTTAGTTCGTTAAACATTGAATCTATGTAAACATATACAAGCTTCATGCAAGACAGATCTGAGTATGGACAGATTATTCTATCATAGCATTACTATTAGTCACTGCTCTGCACGAAAACTTCAAGAAATTCTCAGATGTATTGTCCTAGGTAAAATATGTTATATGAAGGTCAGTTCACTCAGAGGCTCATACTTTTAGAAATAAAACTGATTCCTAAAGAAAGGAAGCATTTAAACAGTGTCATGACAATATGGCTTATTCAATTAGTAACTACCTGGTCTATTTTTAATTGTTCATGTACTTCTGCAAACTCAGCCTAGGCCAGCCATGAGGGAAAACAGCTACCAGCTGCTGGAAGCTGCACAGCCTGCACAGGACGGACATAATCCTCCCAGCCGATGGATGGGTTCTCAGATCAGATCACCACAGATGGCACAACTGTGTGCCCATGACTGACCTCCTCGTCACTCATAGCAGAGAGGCCAAGGGCATGTTTCTGAACTACTCTCTTACCCCTAAAGGTGGTCTCTCCAGGTCAGGGTTGAGGCACATTGGTGGGGCAATGTGGGGAAGTTTGCACTGCTGCTGCCCATGCTGTACCTGCTCTATAAATAAATAGAGGACTTTAGTCTCCAGGACTGTCAGTTTGGCACCTTCCATGTGCACAAAAGACACGTTTTTGTTTTTGTTTTTTTTTTATTTGTTTAGAAACAATCCCCAAAAAGTTATATGCAAAGCTTAGTATGGTGAATCAAAATAAATCATATTTATTGCATGAGAGCACCTAAAATCCCACAACTTCCACCTGCTCTCTCTTTCCTTTGTGTTTTCTACTTTTAATTATGATAAGAATAAAAGTTATGGACCTCTTTCGGTGTTTCTTGATGACAACGGTTGCTGTTCCACCACAACTCCAACGCTGCCACCAAGCATGCAAGAAGAAGGCCTATTGCTAAAATGCAGAAAACGCCTGCAAAACTGTGAAGCTTAAGTGCCTTCCCATCTGTCTGTGCATTGGTATGGCTATTCAGGTCACAACGTCCCATCCGTGGCCACCATTTCTGCTTAAGAACATCCAAATCTCCGCTTTCTTGCAACTCTAGGATCCTGCAGAAATTTCAAAAGACAAGTATTATTTTTAATGATGCTTTTTCCACAGTTTTATTTGGTCTTTTCTGTATGCTGCATAACTCTTAACTACCATTCCACAACTGAAAACCATCCCACTGCCACCACCGTGTAGTATTGTTCATCTGAAACTCCTTTATACCAGGGTTTCTTTCTACTCACAGCAACAAGTAAACTCCACTGAAAACTTCAGAGAAAGAAAGACTGTCAAAAATTCCATTGCAATGCAAGAAGAATTTCCAAGGGAAATCACTATATTCCAGTTAGTCATGGCTGGTCTGGCTACATTCAGCTGCAACAGCTGCTCCCTCCAGCAAAACGCTCAACCGACTCCACTGCTGCTCCCACAATAATTTGAAAATCATGTGAGACTAAACATACTACCACTGTTTGTGTGCCATTTAATACAAATCTGTTTAAGCAGCAACCAACTCATTTACTTCAGCAAATGTAGTTTATTTAAAAGGATTTTACTTCAGTACTGTTACTTCATGCCCGAATTACTGTGTTAACAGTTGCTAATTAATCATTGTTTTGCCTCTTGTGAAGTGTCCCTTCTCTCCATGAATGATTCATTTTGGATTTGGTTTGATAACTGTTTTAGCTGTTTACTAACAATCTTTTCTCTTGAGGCAGCTTTGTCTCTGGTTATGCAGCTGGAGTTTCACTCCTTTTTATAAAGAGGGAGCAAGATGAGGAAGTCTTGCTTCAGCTCCCTGCCTGGAGTGGAGCACCCGCTCACCTTCTGCTAAGGTCACACATGCCAGCACAACTGCATGTCTTCATTTCAGTGTACACATTCACATGGGAAAGATATTCCTAGCTGATAGCTCAGAGAGCACTAAATGGCATAATCTTATAGTCTCACAGTCTTGGCAATCCCATGCAACACCCAGCAGTTCTTGCTTTCCCGTACCATTGTGAGGCTTTGACCTGTCTCTCCACCCTAAAGGATAAACCAGGGTATTATTACTTGCTTACTGTAGGGAGCAACACATTGCTTCATAGCTTGCAAAACGCAGCATGAATCAAAGATCTCTTTTCAATCTCTCCTCTAGCTCATACAAAGCTCTGAGGACATCAGTCCTTTTTTCTGCCTGAGGCAGTGCTGCCTGGAGGTGTGAGGCCACAGACCACCTCCAGTCCCCTTCTCCCTAAGCAGATGTACACTGAGCAGAAGTAGGAGCTTTGTTGAAGCTGGAACCCATAACCTCTCTGCTGTCACTTATTAACTGTCATTTCTTCAATAATTGCCAGAATTAATGTGAACTACAAATGGGATGCCTTGTTGGTTGTAGAGAGGAATCCTATAAAATGAGCTTTGTTTCAGTTTACCTCTGAGAGAAGAGATCTCTGTAGGGGCTTCCATGCTGGAGTGCTATTCCATATCCTTTGCTGCTGATGCTGTTTCCAATGACTGTCACCGAGCATTCATCATCCGTCAGTGCAGCATATTCCACCACTGTCACATCCCACAGGAAAGCATAGTTTCCCTTCTTTGCCTGTAAATACATCATGAACACAACAAAATCTAAACTAAACTACATTTCTAGGTAGGACAAAAACCGAGCAAACAAACAAACCCTGAGCTTGTCATTACTCCATGGTGGTATTTCATTAGGTCACAGTTTATCTGTAGACCTCCAACATCTTAATACATTCTAATTCTCTTCCCTCCCAACAGGATCTCATTTACATCAAACCTCCCTAAAATGTCTTCCATTTTTAACAGGATTACATAGGACAACATAGCCAACTGTAAGTGTAGGCAAGGATTACATAACAGGTAATTAATTATAAATGAAAGTTATTGCCTTAGCTGACAAAATTTCATGTAGGTTTTGTAGGAGACATGGATTAGCAGGAGTGTGACCATTTCCATACGTTCATGTAACTAGACCTGTACCGTATGAGAACTAAGTGTTGCTTCCCAGTCATCACACTCACCAAAATGGTAACTTTACAGCTTTCCTCATATCAATGTGTAAATAAACAAAGCCCCTTCCAAGAGCTATGTTAGTCCTGTAACAAAAGGCATGATCTGAGCTTGAAGAGTTCCCTCTTTTCTTCACAGGTAAGAAGAGACTCTGGCATCTCTTATCTCATTTTTGGGACACATATTATTTTATTTTATCACACACCCATGCAGATGTCCTTAAATGTCAGCCTTAATTGGGATTCACAGCAATGCCTGCACACGGTGCATACGATGAATGTAAATCACCTTACTTAACATAAGATGTAAGAAACATCTCTGGATAGGGATTCAGTAAAGAAAAACGTAATCATTTTGTTTGGTTAAAGTAATCATTGGTTTCCTAATATATTTAAGTAGTATGTTTTTAAGTCTCTAGTGAACATACAGAGCACAAGGGAACAGATGGGCTGGAATATGTAATGCAGACAAATGAGCAGTCATGAATGCAGACTTCCAAGACTTGTGGTTGTTTTGTTTGGTTAGTTTTGGGGGTTTTTTTGTTTGTTTGTTTGTTTTAAGCTTCAGGTGATTTCAGATCTTTCTTTAGGTCAGAACAAAGCAAGGCAGGGAGATGAAGTACTGCATAAATTTCTTTATGGGAACAGGATCACCGAGCTCCTCAAGCAAATGACTGCAGCTCTGACATGGAATTAGCTCATCCTTCTGCATATCTTCCACTTTTGTGTAAGCTCAGTTTTGAATTCACCTGTAAGCCTATAAGACTCCCTTAGTTATTATATTGTATTGGATTGCTCAGTTGAGCAATTAAGCTGATTTTACTTCACCATGCTTTGATATAAACCATAGCATTCTGAAGTCCCTGACAGTTGGTTAAACATGACAATCAATCAAATGAGTGAGTTACCCTCTAGTGGGTAGCATACAGAGAAGCAAAGATTAAAAGGATGTCGTCCTGATTTTCTGTAAGCTTCTTGCCACAATCCACCTCTTTCCCCCCCTTCCCTTTTATCTGCATCAAGGCAACCAAAGATCCCCAAATTAATTTGCTTCTGAGTTAAACCAGAGCCACAGGACTCTACTGGTAAAATCATACATTGATGTAGATGACACAACTTATTAAGCTAACATGTTCATAAAAATTTCTCTCACTTAAATTTCACTATGTGAAACCACACACATCTGCATTGTAATACTATACCTGTCTGTTTACCTAAACTGGTAATGGTGGTGCAAAGGAGAAAAGAACAAACAAATCACTCTTTACTGTATGTGACAGCCAAAGAAGGCTTCATAACCTATCAGCACAAGGATGCGTGAAAAATTAAGGATGGCAAGGGAGTGATTCCTCAAGGCATCTAGCCTATATTCAGCCAGAAACCTACATTCTTGGAAGCCTAAAATGTGCTTTTCAAAGGTATTTTCTGAATGATCATGCACCCATAACTAACTGGATTGTTAGTGGCAAATCTCTGCATCTTACCCTCTGCGTTTCCTCTGATGGGCTTTAACAATTCACATTTTATGCTTTCACATCTGTGATGGTGCTGATAGGCCTCCTACCTGGCTGGAGACAACAGGCAATGGGCATGAGTCCCACTGGTGTTCCTAGCAGGGAAGGACCATCAAAAGCCCTATTTTTGCACATCTCAGGCCGGTTTTGTTCTATGATAAATAGAACCTATGACAGAAAACCGTCCAAGTTCAAGTGTGTTGTACCAAAGACAACAGTATTTGTTCCTGTACACAGAATTTATCCAAAATCTCTGCTATTAGAGAACAAAAACTTGCCTGATGGATGTACAGAAAGAGGAGACCCAGAAAAGATTTGGCCTGAATCACTGTGCTAAAAAATGTCTTGCATTTTTCTAGATTTTATTTTTTTTTGTGTGTGTGTGTGCTTGTTTGTTTGTTTGAAATAGTTGCATCTTTTTTTTTGTTTCAGAATTTCTCTGTAAAGCTTCCTTTCAAATTTATAATTTACAAAAGAAGAACACTGACAACAAGTCATCCATTCCTCATCTTTTTCTTAGTAATACTTGAGGAACACAGTCTTCCTCAAATATTCAATTTCAATTTATAAGGCAATGTCTAGAGAAAAAACACATTATTGATTCTACTTTTCAAGACTTAGTTTTCTGTATGTTACTTCATATAGAAGAGCTTTGTACACTGACTTTCAATGTTAGACAGCAGATCATTTGACAAGGTCTGCTTCTGCATTTGCAATGTTGCTATCCCAAGTTTTGACCTACAACTGTAAGTGGTCAATAACCAAAGTCTACCAGGTCTCTTCATATCAATTTTGTATTTTTTATTATATAAATCATTCTATCCAGTACCATCACATCTGTAAAGCATTATTTCTCTAACAGCCTGATAATTTTAGCATAAGCAGGAATCTGAGTTTTAACTCTTAGGTATGCACACTTCTCAACTCCCAGAAATACTGGATGTAAGACTGCTTTCCTTCTCTGATTGCCAAAACCAGAATCTCCAATGATCCCTTTTTCCTAAGGGAAAATTTGTTTCTTCCAAAACTTCTTCCACTAGCATAATTTTCTTCTCTAAAGAAATGTTCATTGCATGGAAAGCTTCCTTATGATCAAATGTTTAGTTGCAGTCTAAATTCAGCATCCTTCACATCCCTGTAATATCTGTTGTGACAGCTAAGCAGTATAATTTGTTCAATTCAATGAAAAAATGACAAACTTTGAAAAACATACATAAAAGACACACAAACAAACACATATGTGTTTGAGATATGTTTACTTTTTATATACCTTCACTAAGGAAGCAGTAAAAGCCGAATAAAATCAAACTGACACTTATTTTCAATCAAAAATCAACCCAAAACTTTCAAAAAGTAGTTTAAACTTTTCATTTTTGTCACACATGTGTGCACATGTGCATACCCCTTAGCTTCCAGGCCAGAGGGGTACCGGAGGCAGGAAGACTAAGAACTACAGGAAACACCTGGCGCTGCCCTGTGGGATGTATGAGCAGGAAACTTATCAAGGCTTCCTGGGTGCATGTGACACAGATGTACCTACCCTACAACCGAGTCCTGACCACAGTGCAGCAAAGATCCATATCCTTGGGCTCTTGCATTCACAGCTCAGCCATCTAAAGCTTGCATTGTATGTTTTCAGGGTCCAAAATAGAATAAAAATCTTCTAGTGATCAGATATCATTGCAAATATAATATATAGAGATGGTAAAAGGGAATGTGGAAAATACCAGCCATGAATAGGTGAGATAACTTGAATAAAGAATGACTGAAATGAAACACAGAATAATAAGCTAAAATGTATACTTTAGACTTTTAATTTGCTTTCATATTTTGCTCCCTTGCTATGGCCCTATTGCTACTCTCAGCACACAGACATATTGCAGAACAAAACATAGCTTGGTTAAGCTTTCAAAAACCTCTTTAACAGAAATTCAGCCAAAGCAGCACTCATTTATTACACCCAGGTGGAACTGCTGTGGTGGTTTACACCAAAGACACCAGATTTATCTTTGGCTGAAGAGGTTTAAGAAAGGAGATTTAAGAAAAAAAGAGCCCCTTAGAGAAAACTTACATTAAAAATATTTCTTCTTCCCAATCATAAAAAATTAAAAGGCCAAGGAATATTGCCTCCTACATAAAAGAAGGACCACAAAGAGAATAGTAATACTTCAGACAAGCAGTAAGCAACCTCATAATGTCAGTCTTCAACATGAAGGGAGACGGAAGAATATTGTTCAAAGGATCCTGGTTTACTGATGGTAAAATGATGGTTTTGCAAAGAAAGCATGGTAAGAAATAATAATAACTTGAAAAAAGGTGAATTTCAGATTAATCACTAATATGCCTGTGATTTATCTGAAACTTACGAAGAAGCTACCATGCTAAAGACAAAACTGCAAGAATAATGCAACATTCATCATTAATTTAATGCCAGAATGGAGTGTCACGGTAGCTGACCCCATTATATGGCTGGCACCACAGAAATATCAAAAAGTGACCTTTACATTGGCATTAGTGGAATAGCTCAAAAACATGCTTGGATAACATTTATTATCTATTAAAAAAGTGCTTTAAGAGAAGCAACACATTTCTAATAAAAATAAAACATGCCATTTAATCCTCTTCAAATGATCTAAAAATTAATACAATTAAGGAGTCACTAAAGGATGTAATATATTCAGGCTTTAAGTAATCATTTGCTTTCACTACAAAGGCTGGTGGGTCAAGAAATTGGAGGAATTTATGAGGACCCATGAAAACATATGGATGAACAACCACAATTCACAATATAAAATTCATTGTGGACAATAAATGATTGGAAAGAATAGTTCAAAAGATCCTATTCATTGAACTTTAAATTACTTGAACAGAAGTGGCTGTTCAACAAGAACACACTGATTTAATGTTTAGCATTCATTAAGGGAAAGAAAGTTTTTGAAAGAAGTGAAAAAGGGAAGGAATAAACTCTTATTGTGCTGTTGCGTAAATCAATGATACATTCACATTTTGTACTGTACATGGTTTTGATCACTTCAAAAGTGATAGAGAGCAAGAAAGCAAAGGATTCAGAGTAATTTTGGCACCAAATTGATTAGGCAGGGGAATAAACAGTCTCCACCAAAGCAAGGCTTTTAAAAAATACAATAACCATTTAATTCTTGTGGTTATATATACAAAAGATACATATATGGGAATACACAGGAATCGTATTACTTCATTTGTTCAAAGCAAAAATGTCTGCCCACAATGAAAAAAGCCACAGGTTATTATATATGTTGTGGTAACTAATAATTACCTTGAAGAACTGAATGCCACGAGGTATTATGCAAGTTTGCTGAGATTTACAAATGGCTTAGAAATGTGTGTGGTTCCAATATCATTGTCCACCTGGGGTAGGATGGCAGGAGCTACCCACTGTGTGCTTACTGGGGATCCTGCCTGTAGCTTGACCCAGAAAGAAACTTTCCACACGACAGCGTTAGTCAATCCTTGTCTGTTATAGTACCAGAAAACTCAAGTGGCAAAATAGCATTTTTGTCTGGACTGTGATTTGTCTGGTAACCTCCTCTTATGCAGAGACATTTATGAATAGGAGGACATTTTCCATCTCGCAATGACCACTTTCAACTGCCTTGGGAATACAACAGAAGCAACTTGCCTCCTCGGCTCTGAAACATCCCTCTGTCACTTACATGACTTTGCAGTGCATTAATGCCCTTTCCATGGCTGTACCAGTGTTGCAAAGGTGTGCCTTGACAATGGGAGATGGTGACTGCGGCTACAGGGACGGTGCTGTGTCTCGAAAGAGACCTCTGCCATGGCAACCAAATGCCACAAAAGCTTTCAGGACTTTCTTCTGCTATTATCCTTTTGTTTTTAGCCAGTCAAAGGGAGCAGAAAAACCTCCAGCAAATTGAGAGAGGTAAATAGAGACAAACATCTGAAATACCTGCCTGTTTTGCATCGAAGCAGCATTGCTGTTTGTAACTGCAGCTGAACTGTGATGCTGTCTGAAGAAAATGGAAAGGGGAAGAAGGGGAGAAAGGATAGCAGTGATTTTTTGTTTGTTTTTTTGTTTTTTGCACTGTATCATATGAGTTGTCATTCAGAAAAAAAGTGTTAGGGATCACAGATCTTTTTATGCTAGAGAGATTCAGATGCCCCATTTCCTATAAAATACCTTCTTAAGGTATATTTACATCTCTTTCATACAGCAGTACATGTTTACAGGTGGAAAGTCCCATCTCCTCAGCTGACATCAATTTTTCTTTAGAAAAACAGAATTTCTAGCCATAATACTTGCCATAGAAAAATTGTCTGCTTATTCAAAGAGCTCAATTGAGCTAGGAAGAGAGACATTTAAACTATAAACACAGCAGTTTAGTTGACAATGTTATTAAGTATTAAGCACAATTTACGTAGGTGTCTAATCAAATAGCAGCCTTGGTCAGCTTTGGAGACTGAAGTAAATTTGGTTATTGTTGGCATTAATTGAATGAGCTGATCAAGTTATATAAAAATCACCCTACAATGCTGAAATCAAACTTAATATGAAAAGTTATTATCACATAGATAGGATGGAGCTGCCAGCTCCATACAGACAATGTGACTGGTATTCTAAACAGCCTGCTGATCTACAGTTACATTTCTGGCTTAAGCAAATCTAGCTATCGTAAATGGCAGCACCCAGTAGGCTTACAGAAGAAGAGTATTTACAGTCTCATGGCCAAAGAGCATCTACTGACATAAAAATGGTAAAAAAGAAAAGTAAAATAGTGTCCATTTTTCTGAGAAAAACTCTTTTATTACTGGTTTTAATGTCAGAATACATAGAAAAGTACTTACTTAATATCTCTATCTTCTTTAAATGCTAACAAAGTATCTCAAAATAGAGGCCTCATTTTCATAAAGTGCTGAGTAGATTAAAAAAAAAAAAAATCAACATGCTGAAGACTTCGCTACTGCCAGAGCTCTGCCTTGTACCAAGGAAGAAAGTTTACTTGAGCTGAGGGCATAGGGCTTTAGGAAGGCTCAGCTGGGAGAAGGGAGAAAAGGCAGGGTGAACCGAAACTACTGATTAAACACTCCTGTGCTGAGAAGAGACAAGGGTGTTTGCATAAGGATTTACTCCAAAAATCACACAGTTGGGAATTTTATGTTAAGGACTTGGATTTGGGAAATGGGATGGACTGTGTTACTGTGTTCACTCCCCTTATAGCACTGTAAAAACCAGTGAATTTTGTCTGCTTTACCTCTGGCTGTTCTGCAAAGGTTTCAAAGAAAAAAAAATCCCTAAGCCCTGACCATTTTATTATTTCCCACTTACAAAAGCATAAAGTAAAATATTTATTCAGAATTAGTGTTTCACTGACAACAGTGTTACTCTGATCAATCAATCACAAGGTTAATAATAGCTGTTAGCTTGTTTTGTGAAAAAAATTCAACTGACAAATGAAGAGGACAATTTTCACGAAAAAGGAGCAGCACGTTAAACTTTCACTGGCTACTTCTGCATCCCTTCTACCTTAATGTGCTCCCGGACATATGTGGTTTGAAGTTATTTACTATCTGGTTTTGCTGAGCTACGAGATGGGAGTTAGAGAAGAGAGGCAGACTAAGAGTGAGAAAGTGTGGACATTTGTATTTGTGTGATATGAACCAGGGTTGTTTGTCACAGTTCTCAGCACAAAGATGTAGGATCCCAAGCCATTATATATCTGCCCTTGAATACCACATCAATGCTCAGTTTCACCAAAAAATGTTTAGACATATCGGAGAGAAATAAAAGTTAGATGAAGGCACAGTGACAGGTGAAAGAGTATATGCATTTTTTAAAGTTTGGAATAAACAAAGAAAATCTTGCATTAGATTTCTGTTATAAGAGAAATTACTATATGTTCAGTGAATCTTGTGATTCTCACTCATGTTTCCAATAAGTTCAATCCACCAACTCAAAAAAAACCCCAAAAACCGAACACTCAAATGAGCAAAGGACAAGAGTCAGTACCTGGATAATGTAAAGAATGATATTCAGAATGGTATTATCAGAGTTCCTAAGAAACTTACAAACTTGATGGCCAGATCCAAAGACAGACTTACACACTGAAGACTTAGGCAGAGCTAAAAGACTTAAATTCAAAACCATGACCAGGTTGGATGAGGTTTTGAGCAACCTGGTCTAGTGGAGGGCATCCCTGCCCATGGCAGGGTGTTGGAAACTAGATGATTTTTAAGGTCCCTTCCAACCCAAACCTTTCTATGACTCTATGATTTTTTAAAATTACTGTGTAGTTGCTTCCATGTGACTTCAACATTATTAATTCCATGCAAACAACACTGATAGAGCACAAAAATAAATTTAAACCCCTGTGATCCAGTCTTACCTTCCTGATGCCTTCAGAAGGGTTCGATACACAATTATCTGCCCCATTATTCTTGCTGATAGTCCTCCACAGTTCAGCAAATGTGTTATCCTGCTCCAAAGGGTTTGTCCCTTTTGCTTTAAAGTATTCATACACTGCTGAATCCCTGACTGTACCATAAGATATATCCATTTGTTTAGACAGATCCTGAAATGTTCTGAAATTCAAGCAATATTGAGATATTAATATTACATAGTACATTACTAAGGTTTCATTCATTAAATGGTTTCTTTCTTTGTCTGTCATTAGTCAGAAAGCACCCTCACCAAATAACATTTGCATATGTCTTTCCTCATCATAAAGAAAACAAAGGAGTAATTTAATTGCATTGAGATCATATGAATTTAACTACATCCAAGCTCTTTTTCAGCCCAGTAAAGATTTTTTTTTGGACAGGTAACATCCATGCTAAATATTATGATGCCAAATTTGCACAAGATGTCGTGCAATAAAGAACTACTTGAGTACAGGAAAAACTCAGATTATAAATATAAACTTCCAGCCTCATCAGCATCACCAGAAATACCTTGCAGAATTCAGTGGAATTAGTTTGCAGTTACACCGATACTCCGTCTGACTCCAAATCAATAAGACTGTTTTAAACAAACAAATAAAAGTCTTGCTTCCAATTTCCACTAGATCTCTCTCCTTCCCTCTCTTTTCACAGCCTCTGGTGAAAGAAGCATTTTTCATTCACACAAACTTTCATTTACTCATCATACCACTCTGGAAGTGTAAATGGGCCCCAACCTGAGTGGCTGTGTAGGCACCATTTATTTTCAAATTGTACAGAATGTAATTCACTCCTGCTTTACAGCCTTTTCTGCACAGAAAGGTGTAAATCACTGCCTGCATCAATGAAAACCAGACCAAGTTTCAAAACATTTAAGGTGTTATCACTGCCATCAGAAGCAGCTTCCTAGCTGTTTTCCACCTTCAGACATTTATTCCCGTTCCTGTGCCCCCTTCCGTTGTCCTCAAGTATCACTTCTGTGCAGTGCCACCATTTTCTTCATCTGAGCATACACACACACAAACAGACATTCAACCCTTCATCATTGCATGTGGCAGCAGGGACCAAACTGTATCTCATAAAAAATGGTTTATTTTATGTTATATAACTTCCCATAATAACAATGACATGCTTCTGATATGACCAACTGACTAACCCTGTTTGAGATCAAACTAAAGCAACCCTCCCTTCCCTTCATCCCCTCATTTCTTTTTCTCAAAAACAATCTTTCAGAAAAAAAAATCCTCCTCAAAACATCTGAAAGGCCCACTCATGTCACCTCCCACCCACCTCCAGCTCCTGAAGCCACAAAAGCAAAACATTTTGCCTTCCAGCTCTTGTGGAAGATTTCTTCACAACGCTCCTGAGGAGCCTCCCCTTTCCCCATGAGCTGAAGATGTTTTCCACAGCTGAAGAATTGTCCTAGACACTATTTTCCCGCCACCCTCTTCCCTGTTTCACTGGGGGGATGCCACTGCTCACACCTCACATCCCTGTCCGAGTCCCTGCAACACTATTTAAACCAATCTGGACATATACACAATACTACATAAAAATACATAGAAAACTCTTCCATCTTCACCATCATGTCACCGCCAGGCCTCCTGAACTTGGCTCCAGAAGAGTCCCTTTGCTGGGACACATGGCGTGAGAGCCTTCCAGCTCTGTTCCCAGGGCAGCAGCCCAGCAGGGATGCTACTCCCACCCCTGCCAAAACTCTTCAAACTCACAAGCTACTTCAAACAGTTTAAGTGGTTTAAGTTCTTAAATTGTGTTAAGGACTTTTTTATCATTTTAAGCTGTTAAGCAGCTTTAAGTAAGACTGTCTGAACAGTTTGCTCTATATACATCGCACTCTTGTGGATTTGGGCTAACTCTGGGAGTTACATCAAACCCCAAACCTCCTGTTATTTCTCCAGCTCTGTATATGGCACTTTGGTAAAGTGCAAAACGAACACCCTGGAGGTTGCTGGAAATTCAAAATTCTAAAAAAAACGTGAGAGAACTCATGTTGGTTTTCTTTCTCTCATTGTTTAACAATCCCAAAAGTTATATTCTGGTCTCATAAGTGTTTTCTGTACACTTCATTGAACAGGACCATTTTTGCTCCAGTCTTGATCTAAACGATTACATGCTACATTTAGTTCCTCCTTTGTTTTTAAGTTTCATCATATCCCATGGAATTGCTTACATCCTGGGGATGGATGATCTGGCTATTATGACACCTTTCCATCTATGTGATGTACAAATCGCTAAGAAAGGTACCCAGTGCACACCCAGGAGGGTTTCTGTGGCAACCTTTTTCACACGAGGTTTGGTATATGGATATCGCTGTGTGTAGGAGTGTGTGTTTAGCAGAATCACAGTAGCAGAAACATGTTTAGCTAATGTGCTTTAACACAACTTTCAGCTGATAGCAACTTTACAAATGCCTACTGCTCATGCTGCCGTTCTGTTTGAAAATTTGAACACAAGAGTTTAGATACTAAAAAAAAAATAATAAACCTCCAGTTTTAACTACTGCTGTGGAAGCTTTTTCTCAGAAAGATGCCTTTTGTTTTAACTAAAGTGTACTTTATTGACAATTGGTACTTTTATTTTAGCTAAATTTTCTTGGCAATCAGTACTGTGCAAAAGCACAGTACATCTTGCCTTTTGAGCAGCACAGTTTCTTCAATTCTCTAAACATCGCAGTGCACAGTGAGCACATTCACAGTTTAAGTCAAGTGCTTTGCTGGCCCAATAAGCAGATAATCAGTACCGGTGGCGGGGAGGGAAGCACAGCCTTTGACTGGATGTGGTTAGTAAGGCAACTACTACCCCATTAGCTGGCACAATTTCCTTAGAAGAGATAACGTGGAGTATTGAGTATCCTAAGGATTACTTCTGCCTTTCTCGCAGTGCCCTGTTTGATGTATTATGAGAACAGCTACTGGTACAGGGAATTCTCCATACCGTAACACCCCTGAAAATACGCTGTGAGAGAGAAAGATGGTCACCAAAGGACACAGCCAGGGTAGGACACAAGTCACAGTAGGCAACCAAGCTTGCGAGTGTTTCCTGTAGCATAAATTCAGAAGGATGGTGACTGAGTGAGAAAATAACCTTATGCCTTTACCAAATGGACCACTTAGCCAAAAACCTATCTCAGAAATTATCCTGACAGGGAATGGTCTAGACCACGGTTCTTACTTGGTATAAAAAATGTCTCTGTACTGTATTTCTGCACTGAAAGCAGAGGTGATGCTCAGCATCTCCATGGCCAGAGAGGTGATCAGAAGATCTGGGCATGGCAGGTACGGTCACACACAAAAGATACTGAACAGAGATTAGCATCTCCTGGCTTTTACAGGACGGACTAAGATAATAATGAATACAGGTTTTAACCATTGCTATTTTAATTCGTTCAGTTCTGCCATTACTAGACAAAGTCATTCACTGCCACATTTCAGATACTGGTTGCATCTTACAATTGTTTCATTCTCTAAAGGCAGCTGTTCTTATAGCTCTCAGACTTTATTTGTGCAACCAGCCATTAGCTGGACCCAGCTTCTTTAGCCATGCAAATTCTCATCTCCCTTTCCTATGGCAAAGATTTCATGCATTTAATATATAAAATTATTTGCAACAAAAATGTGTAACATAACAAGATGCCCCATTAACCTTAGCACCTCAATTACTGGATCTCACAACCCATTAAGGACTCTATGCAAGTGTGATTAGAGATAAAGCTAGTAAAGCAGAAAAAGCCAATGTTCCTCACTTACAGTTATAGGAGCTGAACTTCAATTTGTAGATAAATACATCCACTGTACGATTGCTATAATAGGCAAGTACATGTAAACTAGTTGAATTAAGTAAATATAGCTATGGCCAATCCAAAAATGGTACCTTTTAAAACTGTATTACCAGCCAAAATATTTAACTTGTGTTGTTATACCTGCTAGATAAATGACACAATTGATATATAATTTCCAGTGGAGCTGCAATTATTTCATGTAAAGTCAATTGAAAACTGGACTCTCTGCTCGTTTTGTTTTTCAGAAACATATTGACATAAACCATATGCTGCAGAATAAACAGTCAGGCAATAGCTGTACTAGCATGTATAATTAGACCTCTAGAAATAATTGCCAGAATGACAATATTGGTTAGCTTTGATTTTTTGGAGATGCTTTCTTATTAGTAAAAAATTTGTGTAGCTGTAGACATCTAGACTAAAAATGTGCTATCAGCATAGGTTCATTTTAGTCTGAAACTGCTATAAACCCAAGACTTTCGGGATGAATAATATGAACAAATCTGTTCTAAGTGACAGACTAAACCTGTCACTAGGTGCTTTGAAGTAACTGAAGACCAATTAACTCAACTGGAGTCATCAGGATCATCAGATGTGATCAAAGTATTAAAAAAAAAAACAACCAAAAACCAGTATCTCCTGGTTTCTTTTTTTTTACATTTTCTTTCTTTTCATGGCAACTTTACCTTTTATTATTCTTTAATTTAAAGGTGGTCTTTAAACAAAGGAACAAGAAAAAAGGCAAAAAATACTTGCTTTTTTTTCCTCATCCTTACCATTCATTTTTTAAAAAGTTTGTAGCAAGCTGCACATCTGGACTCCTGTGTGTAAACTGTAAACAAGTCAATTGACTGTCGACATAGTGTCATGCCGTATGGGGCTTTTACACTACAGTAATAACTGTAGCATTTTATCTTGACTTCAGCCTTAGGAAAACCATAATGGGAAAATCCTGACAGCTCCTTGATTTAGAGGTACTTTCTCATTAGCATTCATAACTGCCGTGTTCTGACCCTGTAAAACTGGTGATTTTTCCAGTCTGCTCTTACTTGTGGGAAAGTAATATTTCAGCAGCTTCAGAATCCACAGTATTATATAAAAATGATGCAAGATTTTCCCTGTTTAGTTCCTGTTCATTCATCTGCTTCTATACCATCAGGAATAATAAAGTGTGAGGTTAGGCACAGAAGTAGCGATCAGCTCTCTACCTTCCTTCTGCATTGTGAGTACACTCCAGGATAACTTCTCCCTTCACAGCACTACGTATGTTTTGTCAAACAATACAATATAAATAATTCCTCTCAGCTAAAATTAATTAATTTTTTAAATTAATATTAATCTCTAAGTCATATAAAGACAGTAAAATAAATTGGGTTTTTTGTATTTGGCAGAAAAAGCTATGTTCTTCTTTTACCTTAGGAATCCCATACCCTGAGAATTTTGCTTAGTGCAGCATAATGTTTTAGGTGATGGCTGCCATCAAGATAAAGCATCCCAGAGATTATGAGACTTTTTAAGCTGCTCTACCTAAATGAAGCCTTAGGAATTCATACATAAATCGTATCACCCAAGCCCTAAATTTTTATTTTTAAATATCTTGAAGTTACTTTATTTTCTTTTAAACTTTTTTTCAAAAGCTAGGAATTCACAATGTCTACAGAATTAAATGTAAGTGCAGTTCCTAATTATAGATGTTTTCTCAGCAGGATATATGGGAGGGAAATACATGTTTTATGCACTGGGAAAAAAAAAGTAATCCTCTTAAACTTATAAGTAAAAATAAAAGTAGCTGAATTGATTTTAAAACCTTATACCACCTGTATAAGCCCAATAAATACCTGTGAGCTGAAACGTAGACTATAAAATTCTATCTGAAAAAAGATTTACTTCGTAAAATTATCACCAATGGGAAGTAATGAGTTGAAAGAGAATTCTGCCTACCACAAGCTGCAGAAATGCATTCAGGTTTTGAGACATAAAATTACTCACGACTACACCATCCATGGATGTATCTGCCAAGATCAAGAGAATAAATGAGAAAATGGTGTTATTGTTGGTGACCACACATCAGTCCACCCACTGAGAGATGGACTTGGAAGCCAGACAAGCTTTGCAGGATCAGCTTCTCATTTTGTCTGCAGTGAGAGAATAGTCTGCAAAGCTGAATCAAGGTTGTGGGTGGTAGTGTGGTGATATGGATAATTTCTACATGAGAAGAAGATACTTCCCTTCAGAACCTGAGTCCTGACTTGAGTCAAACTTCCACATAAAGACATTCTCTAGAGCTAGTCTAGCCAAGTCGAACAGTTTAAATGGTTGAAAACCAGGAAAAAAAAAACCAAAACAAAAAAGCCCAAAAAACAACACATCTGTTATGGATATAAATCGCCACTAGGTGATGATAGTCTCATGGACTCAGAGACAGGTGAAAAGTTTCACTGTCTTACTGAATTCAAGTTACAAAAGCATAAGCCCACTTAAAAATGGAAGAAAGAATAGCAGTCAGTCCCCCTAAACATTAGTGCAGCCAATAGTTAATAAGCCTTCAACTATACTGGGAAGGGTGAAATATATAGCTGAATAACGAGACGACATTAGAATTGACCTATCTATTGTACCTGCAAGCCTAAAAATACCCATTAAAAAAAAAAAAAAAAGTATTGTGACATATTTCTATAAATTTCCAACATTTTTCCTGGTCCATATATGAATGTTACTAGTGAGTGTTAAACTGTATGTAAGATATATAAACTAAAAGATGAACTACTTTAAACATTATTTTTAGTGAGTCCAATAAAACTGTTCAAAGTATCGTTAGAATGGCAGTAACCATGAAGAACATTCAAATGAAAGCAAGTTAATCTCCACATTTTATAACCTTAGACTTCAGAAGAATTAGGTCCATGGTTTAAATTTGTGCATCTTTTTGACTTTCTTTGAAATTATGTATAATCAAGTTGAGCTCTTAAATCAATCATTAAATTGCCAGCTTCTGTATAGTGACATGATCAAATTCTGCATTGTTCCATTTCACTGCAAATCAAGTAACTTTAAATGTTCTTAATTCTACCTCAGTGCAGTGATGTGCAGAGCAATGGGTTTCTTCAGCAAACCCTCTAAGCAAAATCTTCACATTACCAATAGAGTTAGTCCAGTAGAACTCAGCAGAAGTACTTGCATGCTTAGTATACACTTTGCAGGATCAAGTCCTTCACCAGCAAACAGGTAATTCTATAGATCATATAAAACTCATTGCAGGATCAAGTCCTTCACCAGCAAATATATAATTCTATAGCTCATATAAAACTCATTGCACCAGCTGTCCATGAAAAATACCATCCACTTTACTCTAAAAAAAAAGCCTTAACAGAAAAAGTCTCATGGGAGTTTCTACAAGGGAAGCCATAAGCACTGGCAGACTACACTGAATCAACCATGTTGCAGCCTTTCACACCAAGACTAAACATTTCCAAATCATGCGAGGAGACAAACAGCTCAGGCAGTCGTGGTTATGTGTGCACTTGCTCCATGTGTGCACTGCATCCATGGAGCAGGAACAGCTGCTACACATGACTTCGAAAAAGCAAGTGCTTTCCTTTTTCCTCAAGTGGAAAAAACCAATCAATTGGTATGTGTCACAGAACATGTTGCCATGTCAACTACATCATTTTACTATAGTTAAAACTAACAGCGATTGAACCCCTCAGCAAGTAATGGCACTGCGCAGCTGTTTTCATGACAGTAATAGTCACTGCTGCCAGTGTGGTAGCATCTACGAGCCCTTGTCTGGATCGAGACTCACTTCCCTATATTAGGTGCAACCAAAAGCAAAATATAATATTCAGTTATGGATTTACTGAGGGAAGGAAGCTAAAGCCAGCTTTATTTCTGCCAAAGGAGGAGGGGGTTTGCTACATGCTTCTTGTACCACATGTGATGGCAGCAGCTCTGTCACTCTTACAGTGCAGGATCAGGACACTCTCTCTCCTGCTGCCCCAAATAAATTTCTTTTTTAGGGTACCTAGCATACCTAACAGGAAGACCAACACTGCTGAGAACAGTGAAACTATTCATGCACACAAAAGCACATGCTCGGGGGGTTTCCAGGATAGGAGACAAAAGTATAAATAGTAAGAAAAAGGCAAAACAAAGTACCCAAATAATATGTACACAAAGTACTAGAAGCACAGAAGTTGTACAGCCTCTACAGTGATTTTATTTATTTAAAAAGGTTTCCATCAATCTCAGTTCCTACATGCAAGAGGAAGACAAGAAAACTAAACTAAACTGTCTTCTAAATTCCTGATAGTAAGTAACCCTTACTGGGGGTTTGAAGTAACCCTTTCACTGGGACTCTGTTCCTGCACAGCTATTACATTAAGTCCTAAAAGAAGGGAACAAGCCATATGTATACCCTCTGAAATGCAAAGACAGTCCAGCTATTAATAAATTATAGACTGTCCTGTTTATGATTTTAATAGTGATTAATTAGTAGCTACACAGATTGTATAGGCAAAACAGTTGTAGGCTTTGTGTACTTTTTCTAAGAGCCTGAGATGCAGAAGGAATATGCTCTATTTCCATCGCTTGAAATCTCACTTTTTCTTTGCTGATCTCAGAACAATCTGCACCATTTTTGCTGAAGTCAAATGAGTGTGGGGAACATAGGAGAAAAATCCATACAGCTAGGCTGTATCCCATTGCTCACACAACAGAAAAAAAAAGACTTAATTGTTTTTCTGGCTATGAGACTCAATTTTGGATCCAAAGATCAAACTGGATTCTCATCATCATCAGTAAAACAGGTTATTCTGTAAACAAAATTAGACCTCTGGTTATTCCCATCCTTTGCTATTTCTAAACGATGCCCTCAGGACCACCTCAGCAACTCCAGTTGTCTGCAGTGATATGCACAAGTGTGACTTGACTTGTCAGTGGATCGCAGTTCATTTTGTCTGGAGCTGACACTGGCTCTGCTCCAGCACCGCACATTAAGAAATCTGTTAAACAGCTAGAAATAAGCTAAATGTCTCCTGATTGCCAGACCAATATTTCTAACTATACTTCCAACTCTCCTTTTATCCAAACCTCCTCCAGGCAATAAGAGCAAAAGTCACCTAGATTGATGATTTTTCCATTAACTAGGGATTTTTTTGGTTGCTTGTTTGTAATATATCTTTTCTTTCTAGATGTCCTATACCTTTTTCATTGTTATCATATGGGAAAGAAACTATGAGAAACTATGAGAAACTTTGCTTGAAAATGTTTTTTAAAATAAACAACAGCATAACAAGTAACTCCATTAATAGTGGTAGTGATGGAAGCTAGTTTCCCAGGATTTGCATCTCGAAGCTGGATCCAGCGGCACCCCATGGTTTGTGATCTCTGGATGAAGTTTTTCTCATGGCTGGGCATTTATGATTGCACATGAGTTTATCTGCTGTCTAATTGAGGGACTGAAGTCAGAGGGCAGTCTTTATATTTACAGGGGGGCATTTACAGGACCTCTCCTCATCAACCCAATTTTTCCATATTTCTAAAAAATTAATACCCTTGAGATTCTACCCAGTTTGGCCACCTTGTTTGCAATTTAACAATGGAAAGAAGTAGACTGACAAAGAGACATTCAGAGCAATCACATTAGTGTTTTTTTAAGATGCAGACCCAGGTTTTCAAAAGCTGGAGCTTTAATTTGTATCCTTAGATACACATTTAAACTCCTACATCTGGGCAGATTTTTCCAAACAGATCAAGAAAAGTTTTGGCACAATGGCACATCTGTAGGATTTTCGCAGATTCAGTTAAAAGCCTGGAAAGGGAGTCAGAGCACCTATGAGAAGTTGTTGCTCATCCTGCAAATCCACAATAATCAGTCCTGCTTAAAAGTCTGGGTTAGCCTGGGTCCTTCACCCACACCCCATATTCCATTCAACAATGAGGAGGAAATGAAAATGCAAAGAAAAGGTGAAAACATCTCAAGAACTTGTAGCTTGTTTTTGGGAAAGACATACATCATTTGGACTGCCTTTGAATATTTTCTTGCTTTACTTTTAAACCACTTTGCCATTGTGACATTTTTCAGAGTACCTTGAAGGGTTAACATGGTAATTAAAGCAAGGTATTCTACTCCTTAAATTATTAATTAAAATAAAAACTACAGCTGGTGTTTAACAGCAACTCAGTCCCAGCAGCAGGTTTTAGTCACTTCACCTAAATCAAATTTATCATAAAATTGGCATGAAAATCATATTGTATGAATCAAACACATCTGGCGACTGACACATGCTTTCACCTATAATGAAAATAACAAACTACCTCTATTATTTATGTAGATGCACTTTAAATTGTTTGCTACGCTGGTGTCTTCTACTACTCACATTTGGAAGCTAAAAATCCTAATGAAGATTAATGATTAAGATACGAGAGGGAAGAAATTGCTTTCTTCCTTCTGAACTGGTGTTATAAGTACTGATGCCACTGCCGTTCTGTTTTGCACTCAGATGACAAAGACTAGCTTTTTAATTAAATAGAGTGGGGAATGGATAAGCTTGGCATCTTGCTGCTGGCTCATACCATCCTTACTTGGGGTGAGTGGTACTTTATACCACGACTGTTAGGATATCATTATACTGTGAGTAGTTCTATTAAAGTCCATGAAATCCCAGTGTGGGATAAGGTCCTACTCAACTCTTTATTAATTTTTGATTTATCAGGAGCTGTTGCTTGCTGTGGGAGAGACCTGCTGCGAGAACAAGGATCTTGGTGCAGAAAGCCCTGGGCTGCTGTCTGCACCAGTGTCTGCAGTCTCATAGCTGGGGTAGAGGGGCTTGATGAATTCACGCAGCTCAGATCTATCAGAGGTACAAAGTGATGCTGGAAAACAGCTTCTCACCCTTCCCTTACCACAGGGAGTAAAGCACAAGCTATCAATGTTGACAGAAAGAAGAGGAAAAAAAAATAAAAATAGAAGGGCTCTAAAGAGGCATCTTGATTGCTAGAACATGTGCTGGGTGCTCCTGGGAAATCAAAACACAGGGCTCTTCATTAATACTGAAATCACATATAGCATTCATCAGTTATTATTGATGTCTAAAGTGCATGCATTACATATGCATATTTTAAAGGCTGGAAGCCTGCTTGCCTGTTTCTCAGAGGACCTGAGTTACACGCACTTGGTATATGGTGAACTCCCCACCTCATCCTGACACGCAATGAGGTAAACAGAAAGAGAGACCTTTCTCTTTTGCCTCTCTCTCCTCACCCTGAATACAAGTCTCGCCTGAATACCAAACCCCCTACTAGAAACACTGACAGCACTGCACCAAAACCAACTAGCTGTTCCTTATATTGAGATTAATTAGTTTATTGGGTAGCCTAATTACATACCTTGAAATATGAGCTCGGAAATTGCATTACTGCCATATGAAGCAAACATAGTCATTAACATCCACCCCATTCTGACTGATGGTTTTCTATTCTTTTTTAGATAGATATGACTATTCATAAATCAATTAAATTAAATCAGTGGCTTATTCTCCTAGGCTGGTTGTAATGGTTTAGAAGCAAACAACTTTAGTGCATGTGATTACATCTCTTTTAATGGAACTTTGGCAGCCATATCAAAATAGCTTTTCTAAGGTACCATTCTCTCCCTGATCTCCAGATGAGCCTGGAAATGCTCCTGTATTGTATTATATTATATGGGAACATGTGTGCAGAAGAGAACATTGCTTAGTAAGGCAGATAAGCCCAAGTAGAAATCCCTTCTTTAGAAACACAGTGTTATTTCCAGAAAAGTTTTCTTTTCCTACAGAAAATTTTTGCAACACAGGAACTAAGAACTAATAGGAAAGCACCCATGGTAATAAACTGTAGTATCTTAATTTCCAGGGAAACTAAGAACCCCCAGCTCCTTTGCCCCCTAAACACTCATAACCTGCATCTACTGAAAGTGTGTTTTGCTGGTTTTTGTCTTTTTTTTTTTTTTTTTTTTTTTTTTTACACCAACAGGAACAGTTTCTATGTTTCCTTCTGAGGAAATCCAGTTTTTAAAGCCTTTTCTTTAAATGGCAAGTTTAGAGTTTTCCACCTCGTGGAAAGATGGTCTACAAACATTTTAGAATGTAGTGGAACAACTTCTATTTCAGAAGATGAAAACACCATCCTATACATCATTTAAGGTTTTAAGAGTTTAAGATGTGAGAAAGAATGATCTTCTATAATGGAGACATTTATAAGGGGAATGGCTATTTTAGATTTGAATGAAAATGGCAAAGAGAAATGTAGCCAGATTAAAAGTGTTTACAAGATAATGGAGCTCCCTATCCTGAGGAAAAGAAAAAACAAGAGTAACAGCATAAAAATGATGGATTTCAAAAGACCTGACTTCAACAGACTGAAGGAATTTGGGGAGAAAGTCTCTGGGGAAGGTGATTTAAAGGATAAGGGACTACAGAAGGGCTGGCAATTCCTGAAAGAAACCATGCCAAGGACACAGATGCAAAATATCTTAATGTGAAGAACTATAAGAAGAAACAATAAGAAGTTGTTATAATGCCAGCAAGACCTCTTTCAGGACCTAGGCAAAACAATCATTCTTTTTTCTAAGTATAATTATAAAGGAGTAGTGCAACCGTTTGACTAAATACAAATACACACTGCAAATGGGCAGGAAAAAAAAATCAGAGAATCAAAAATAAATCTCTCTTACAACACCAATGAATCTTGCTTTTATGATTTTAGATGCTACTACACAAAGCTGTTTGTGCCGTCCCTTGTTGCAGGTCCTGTATCCAGAGAAGAGATGGTAAAAAGACACGTGTGTATACCCCAGACATTCTATTCTAAGTTTGATTTCTTACAGCTGATGTAATCAACACAACATGAAATAGATGACAACGCACTAAACTCACCAAAACTGAAACTCTCACCCTGCAACCTACAGCACGGTGAGCCACAATGCTGGCAGGAACACTCAGTTCCTGGTGTGGAAAGGTAGCTGCTAGGAAGACACTCTGATGAAGGCACAGGCAAAAGAAGAGGTACAACAGGATTAGGGCACTGTGGTACGGATTGCCTGTAGTGTAGACCTTGTCTGAAAGGCCTCCTTTGTCCCCCATGGCTTCCTAGTAACATGCTCAGTCTTTAGACTCTGAAAGAATGGCTGCTGAACTTCACTCCACAGGATCAGCTTTTGAATTGGTTGTGTGAACTGAGCTTTTAGGCTGTAGGAGGTATGATCATTAGTTAACTTTTATTGCAGCCTATTAATTCAAACCTTGCAATGTGAAAGATAGATCATCCAGTAAAACCACTAACGTGGACTTCCGAACAACAGACTTTAGGCTGTTTAGGACGCTGGT
>NW_010102637.1:0-10247 GCF_000699245.1 Pterocles gutturalis
CAACCCAAACCATTCTATGAGTCTATAATAATGTACAGTGAAGTATAAATGGCAGATTGTATAATTCTGTTGTATAAGAAATGCATCTCAGTAAGCAGAGATTGTGTTTGGAATGCTATGGAACTAAGTTATTACAGCAAGATCAATTAGACATGATTGACCTCAGAGCCCTATTTAAATTACCTCAGTAGGAAGCATTAATATCTTGGGTACAGCTTCTAGGAAATGTGCCATATTGGCTGGAACTTTCTTTCACAGGCTTTTAATAACTGAACAGGTAATTTGCTGAGTGTATTATAAAAGACTGCATATCTTAAAGCAAAATAATTAAATAGAATATTAACTTCAAACAAATCTTAGTTTTAGAAACAGCACTAGAAATTGTTTCAAGTCTAGAAACAAACCACTGCCTCTTAAGATTTTTAGAAGTCTTTCATTTCTCATTTCTATTGTTTAAAAACTCTTATTTGCATGACTGCAGCAGCAGTTGTGGAAGAACATAAGGGAGACCAATGCTACAAAATTTGTAGATAGAAAAAACAGACACACTGAAATACAGAGAACTTTCCTCTTGTTACTTCCTGTTGCAATAATTTCAGCTAATTTCATTATAGAAAGTTCAGAATTAACGTCTCAAGTTGCCTGTAGTGTGTGGTAAGGGAGAGAAGCAACAATATTTTCATGTACATGTAGATGTCCTATACAACACCTTTGTAGTCTGGTCTTACCATTTTTTTGAGGACTGTTCTATCCATTTGCAAGACTAGCAAGGGGGGAAAAAAAAAGAAAAAGCTTTTATTCCTTGCAGAGTTGAAGGGTTCAACAGAGCTACAAAACAAGCTGGAAAAGTTTTCTGGTCCGTAGTGAGACTTTCCATCTCAGCCACATAGTCTTGGGCCAAGTCACCTCAGACGTTCAAATGTATCTGCAAATATTGAAACAGGGTCTACAAGTAGATCCTGTCATTTCTCAGTCACTTCTTCTAGCCAGGCAAGGCAACACCCATACACTAAAACATATTTACCAGACCACTTGTCTTTCCTCAGCCTCACTCAGGGCTGGGAGGAATCCCACCCCTACTCAGCTGAGCACAGCAGTAAGCTCTGAAAGCACCCAGGTGTCCCTGTGCCTCTGTACTGCTGTACCTCCAGCACTTCAGCAGCACCGCAGGCACAGAAGTGGCTTGCCCAAACGAGATTCTGAGAACCCAGTTACATCACACTGGAGTAGCCCTAGACAATGACGATATTAAGCAATGTGCGTGGTAGTAGTTGCATAATTATTCACAAGGCACTTGGAATATTAATGATATCACTTACTCTCGGTGAAGTTTCTTCATGATCTTATCCAGTTTGTGCAGAAACACCATCTGTGTTCCCCTGAACTGCGGTGTTTCTGCTACATTTTGCAGAGGTAATCTTTTTATAGTCTGGTCTAAATCCTAAAAAAGAGGAAAAAAAGAAAAATTCCACATTAAGACAGAATTGTTAACATGAAGGACTCAAATGCTAACCAAAAAGGGAACTATGGATGGAAAACTTAGATTAAAAGTAGCATTGCAAATGAAAGTGCCTAATTTCATCTGTCAGACCACTGTATCATGTCAGTTTATTTTTTGTATCATAATTATATTCTGATTGGTGTGATGAGGATACTTGGTAGTATATAACATACATTCTCTGTTCAAGGCCAGGCTGGATGAGGCTTTGAGCAACCTGATCTAGAGGAAGGTGTCCCTGCCCATGGCAGGGCTGCTGGAAATACATGATCTTTAAGGTCACTTCCAACCCAAACCATTCTATGATTCTATGGTATATTTATACTTTTACCATATTAATTGCTATATTTTACCATATGCTTTTACCTAATATTAATACATTTAAATACGAATGCATTGGAATGAGCACATGGAGTTTTGATTCAGTAAAGAGAGAGATGTATATGAGCTCATGCATGGTTTTACTATTAAAAGTTTGAATTGTTTTGTGGGTTTTGTTCTTAAAATAATCAGTATCATAGAAGTTCCATTGTCATTAACCTAGAGGGTGAAAGCCTTTTTTATAGGTCATTTTGCTTCTTATTTCAACTCCAAACAGAACTTTGTAAGACATCAAGGTGACCTGAGAAATGGCTGCTGTAGCAAGAAATGCAATACATTAAGTACAGATCTCACTGACTTAAAATGAATGCATGCCTGTTTATTTAATCAGGTGGATTGTTTTTATTCCTTTTGATACTTCTGTGCATAGGAAAAATACTATGACAAACTTTGTGAAGAAATTAGATGATACCACAATATTTGCAGCAGCACATTGTAAATACTGAAGATCTATATAAAAATTTAAAGGTACAGAAATCTCCCTCCCCACCCCCCACGCTGTATTCCTCTCTCTGCTTTGAGCTGTTAGACCAACAGCAGTCTTCATATGACACTGCTGTAGAGCTGCTTTCTGTTTTGAGACTTTTCATTCTGGTGGTCAAAGATCAGAACCATTGCTCTGTTCTCAGTGGTCTTTGACCCTGCCAGCATGATTTTCTTCTTGAAATTGTGCCCTCTCCTGTCAGTCTTTCATGGCTGTATCTGTTTCTGTAGCCCTAAATATTTTTTCAAGATACCTTCCCAAAGAGTCTCTTTCTTTTCATGTATGGCTCTGTCCATTGTTCTGTCTTATTTCTCTCCATACCCTTTGTCTCAGTAATCTCAATCACAAATTCAGTTGCCCTCTCTAGACCGACAATTTCTACTCGCAACTCTATTCAGACACTGCCTTCTGTTCAAGATTTTAGATGTTCTTTCAATATTCTTAAAACAGAAATATCCCAGCAACACACCTCGAAAACAGAAGTCTTTATACCCTGTACTCCTGTTACTTCCTTTCTCAGTCATTGTAGACAACACTTTTTAACCTATCAGTCAGGCCTGAAAATAGCATATCCCCATTCATGTGCCTTCTTAAACATAGCATATTCTTTCTGTATCATATCCATGCAAATAAACTTCTTTTAAAAATTCTAATTAAGTCGTGTCTGATTTCTTGAATATGTTCTCTTACCTCAATGAATGCGATTTCTTATATCCACTCAGGCTACTACTACAAAGATCATTTTCTCACACCTCTGGTGTGACCACATCACCTATTCTCTTGTCAGCACTACATCCTTTACCACTACAATAATAATAGTGATTAAAAAAAATACTGTTTTTTCAAGTGAAAACCTTTAAAGCTCTTCCTCTCCTATTTACTGTTCAGCAGCCAACTAGATATATGGGAATTCATCACCCATTAGTTAAATTTTTAAATTTTTTAGTAAGCTTGCATCTAAGAGAAGGTGTTATGAAACACTTGAAAAGATTTATCTACATCCTGCAAATTAATTATGACAGTTTTCTTTTGCTGTGCTACCTACCCACTCCCCCCCCAAAAAAAAAAAAAAAAAAAAAAGGCAGAGAAGCAACTGAAATGCTACTACTGGTGTTGTGATTGACCTAGTGTTAAAGTCTTTATGTTCTCCTTTGCAGGAGTCTGTTGGCTTTTATTTGGTATCTGAACCATGAACTTAGGACATGGATAATCTTATTGTTCTGTGTTTGACTGTCCACTGCAGCTATTATTCTAGTACTTGTAATATGAATAATAACCCATAGTAGACTCAACTAATTTCCTCTGACTCAGCAAACTGCCAGCACAGGGAGGAGGAATGTGTAGAATTCCCATCCTTCTTGGGAGAAGGAAGAGAAAGAAGTGTGATACAGCTCTTTACCAAATCTACTTCTGGTCATTCTTCTCAGTTTTTGTTATAATTTCTTTTGTCCAATTCTATCACATGTAATTTAAGCTTAACTTGTATCTTTCTCCAGTAAGAATCAGTAGAAATGTTTGCAGAGTATAGAAAATGATCCCACTTTCTCTAGAAGAAAGCACAAATTAATTATTTTTAGATAATACCATAGATAAGCTATAAAAAAAAATAAAAATATTGGATTCTACTGCATATTTTCAGCTTCTGTATGCATGTCATGTCCATTGCATTAACCTATTTAAAATTACTTTGGAGAAATGAATGAGAACTTCAGGCCTCAGAAGTTAGTTGTGGCTTTTATTAGAAATATGGAAATGAAAGAAGTTGAGCATAGAGAGTGCCTGTGTTTCCTGATGTGAGACACCTTGCTTATTCTAAGTTTTAGCACTTCTGGAGAACAGGTGAGATAATCTGAAACTATCTAAAAGTCCCAAATGGTTTTACTAAAATTTTTTGTCCTTTCTAATTTTTCCCCCATTAAGAGTTCCAATTTCCTCCCACGTATTACTCCAAAATTATTTATTACTTGTCCAAAGTAATAATATCTACCTTGCTTATAGGCCTAGGTGATTTCCTGCCGTTGTTCAGAAAAGGTAGGTTTCTGCTTCTGCATGATTTCAGTGTAAGGAGTATACACCAGTGACACAGCTATGTCAAAAGTGAGCAATTCAACACCACATTAAAAGAGTTTTGTATTGTCTGCACTTGAACAGATATTTTGTGACCTTACTCATTTTGTGACCATAAGTTACTACTAAGCTTAAAATAGTTTATTCACTCCTTAGAACTGTAGCCAGTGGCTTACTATCTAGCTACATGAGTTTTCACATCTATCAGCTAAAGCAGTGATCCGAAAGCAAAACCCAGCTCCCTTTGTGGCACTCCTGGGAGGAATTTAGGCCTCTGAACCAATGGATGAATATGCATTTCTTTCATTTGTGAAATAATAGTATGGAGGATCACCTTACTGTAAAAACTCCAAGCATGATTCAATACACATTACATTAACAACATAAATTAAAATGAAGCTGTGCTTGTGGAAAAACAGTGCAATAGAAATTGCTTAAGGCCACTTCCTATAGGTATTGTCATTTCAAATAACATATTGCTACTTTATAGTTTTCTGTAATTTTAAAGTTCCTGTAAAGCGGAGGTGACATTTGAAGGAAATTAATGTGTACTTTGTTTTTTCCTGTTCTTGGGTACATTTTGTGCTCAGCTGTTTGGACAAATCTCAGCTGAAGTGTGAAAACAGAGTCGAAGAATGAGAAATTGCTGTTGAAGAATGACTGTAGACTAAAGCCCTTAAAATCTTAACAGGTATGGGATTTGATAAGCATACAGTAATAAAAGTGCCCTGTGGCAAACACATAGACAACAGACCCATGAAAAATCAAAGTCTACTAATTCTACAAACCCTGTGAAAAAAGAAGCATGCTGATAATCATCTTGCACCCTATCCCTAGTCTACACCAGCATATCCTAATGCACACATTTTCATCGACAGTGAATCTGTCTACCCTTCCGTTTGATTCCTTGGATTCTTCTGTACATCAGAGTATGCTTGTCAAGTTCAAGGGAGAGGTGTATCCAGCCAGTTCACTCCCTGCATTGTGGGGTTCTCACTGTTAGCAAGCACACTGATCGTTAGTCTGACCTGGTTGGTTGTTGCTTCTCAGAATCTGTTGCAACAGCTTTGGCCTGACTTTTCTGTGAATATTGAATGGTTGTGTGATGAACTCATGTTCTTTTGGCTATTGTGGGTTAAATGAGAGAATAAGCAACAAGTTTTTTTTTTTTTTATCATAGAACATAGAACATATCATAGAATCATTAAGGTTGGAAAAGACCTCAAGGATCATCAAGTCCAACCATCAACCCAACACCACCCAACCCACTAACCCATGTCCCGAAGCACCACATCGACACGTTTCTTGAACCCCTCCAGGGATGGTGACTCCACCAAAACCCCGAGGGATGGGCCCCCCCCCACTGCCCTGGGCAGCCTGTTCCAATACCTCATCACTCTTGCAGTGAAGAAATTTTTTCTAATATCCATCCCAAACCTCCCTTTTGTGTTTGTGTGACCATCTATGTATACTTACCTTCTTTAAAAATGGGCAAATCTCAGTTTTTTGGATATGTATGTATTACATGAAGTCCGAAAGCCTATTGAGTCACATTATGCTAGGAATTGTCAAAATAGAATTGGAATAGCTGTTCTAAGTACAGAAATATTTTTATTTATGGATCCTTCAAATTTCATGTAGGCCTCTCACCTTGTAATAGGCAAGAGCTACTAAGCAGATTGTATGTAATCCAAGATTTTCACAGATTAAAAAATCATTAATTTGATGGAATTCTCCCACTTCAGGAGAAAGAGATGTTTGAAAATGACATTTGTTTTTTACCATCAGGCACTTTTTCTGTTCATGTTGCTTTTTATTACCATTCTTTCAAACAAACTCAAGAAACATTGCAGCAGAGTATGTTAATTATTGGTAACAGTCTGTAAAGATGTTTTTGTGGCCATTTTCTATGGACGATGGGTGTATATCAGTATCTTTTGAGGTGTTTTGGACTTACTTTTCAGCTAAATGTCTTACATTTAATTTAATTAGAAAGCTGTGGGTACATAAAATCTGCTTTGAAAAATAAAATGAAGCAGGGTCAAACTAGGCACTAGAAACCAAAATTCCCAACAGCTTCTGACAGGAGAGACCTCAATTATTCAGTTTTTCCAGGCCCAAATTGAGAATGTTTTCACCTTAATGTATTCTAATCATTAACAAACTAGCGTAACTCAATGTAATGATCAATTTGAGCTGTTTTTCTCACAGAGGAGGCACTTCTCAAAGAGAGCCCAGAATAAGTGGTATGACCAGAACTGGTTTGGAATGGAGAAGGCAACCATTAGGTTGCCTTTGGTTTCTCCTCCTGCAGATTTGCCAAAAGCTTTCTGAAGCATTACATCAAGTGGAAGCTCTTCCTGAGTATTCTTCCTGTATTGGAGAATTTGGCAGTTAAAAAACTAATTTCCATTATTATAGCTAGAAATAGGAATTTCTGTAGCAATTGATCGTTTCAGGCCTATGCACTTGAAAGGTGAACAATCTCTTCCCAGCTATAACAGTCTGGTAAAGTTTTCTGTCCTAGGAAACTTTAAATAACATTTAATAAATGTTTCTTCTCCATGCAAACACAGAGCAGCAGGCACTAAGACTGCTTGACATAGCTAGAGCAATAGGCACACTTGTGATCCTTATACTCTGAGCTGAACACAGCTGTGGAGGAGACCTTCATATTTTGTTTAGTGGAAAGAAAACAATTCCTTAAAGTGGGGTAGATTAAAAGGTAACCTGCTGAGAATGAAAAAATGCAACAGTAAGCAGTAGATGGGGAGTTCCTTTATGATTGTGCTATGAAATAGTCATGACAGTAATGTCAATAAGAGATGCTGGAAAAAGCTTGTAATAGAAAATAGTAATACTGCTGTCCCTAAACTGTCCAGGTTAAAAATACTTCACCAGAATCCTGTTTGTTTGAGGCCAATCCAAGCTGTGCTCATCCTGCTCTTCTAACATTTCTGCTTGTATAACCTATAACTTCCTGCCAATTAATCTGCAAATGTAAGATATAGGAGCTTACACATGGCCCATAATGGAACCAATGTGTAGGTTATACATATCTGGACAGACATGACTAGTTTGTGCAGAATGCCCTAAGTGTATAGGAGGATGGTCTGATGACAAAGTAGAAACACAGATGCTATTGTTGGACCCCTAGTGCCTGATTCAGAGATAAGAGCACAGTGCATTCTAGCTGGTCTCTGAGAGTCTGTATGATTTGTGTATTGTGGCATTTTAGTACCATTTTCTATCATTTTAATTATGCCTGCAGGACTTGTACTATAAAGCTCTATACCAGAACAGTCAGCGATATTGTATGTTTGTAGTTAGAATTGTAACAGCTTGGGCCTGCAAGCCCCAAACACAGCACTGATATCCAAGAGTGAGATTAGAAATATGGCATGGATGTTTATTTCTCATCTTAGAAATATACAGTATGTCATGGCTTTACTCCACTGAACAGCTAACAGGCAGATTTTCTAAAGATCATAGAATGATAGAATCACAGAATGGTTTGGGTTGGAAGGGACCTTAAAGATCATCCAGTTCCAACCCCCCTGCCATGGGCAGGGACACCTCCCACTAGCCCAGGTTGCCCAAAGCCTCATCCAGCCTGGCCTTGCCATCCAGCCTGCCCTTGAACCCCTCCAGGGATGGGGCATCCACAGCTTCTCTGGGCACCCTGGGCCACTGCCTCACCACCCACACAGTGAAAAACTTCTTCCTAATGTCTGGTCTAAATCTGCCCTCTTTCAGCTTATACCCGTTACACCTTGTCCTCTCACTACACCCCCTGATACAGAGTCCCTCCCCATCTCTCCTGTAGCCCCCTTCAGGTACTGGGAGGCTGCTGTTAAGTCTCCCCGGAGCCTTCTCTTCTCCAGGCTGAACAACCCCAACTCTCTCAGCCTGTCCTCATAGGGGAGGATCCTACACTAACTAAATGGTAATTTAGGACAATTTATAGTGATCTTAATTCTGGGGGTTGAATTTGTGAGTTTTGCTATCATAAGCCTAAGGACGAGAACAGAAGAATATTTTGGTCTAATCTTAGATCACCTGACACACTAAAATTAATCTTCCCGGCCTCCTATCCGCAGTTTTAACAGCACATTCTTTCATGGTGACATTCTTGTCTCAGCTGCATGGGTGGGTTTTTGTCATCAGTATCTGTTGCTACTCTGTCTAGCTGCTGATCCTTTTAAAGCATTTTCTTTCTGCTTTGCCAGTCTCTACTCGCTTTCTCATTTTCCTTTTTCTCTCATTTATCAAGTGCCACATTTTGAGGACATCCTCTGCCACATATCTGCACATAACTCTCCAAGAAGTCTGACGTTTAGCAGCTTTCTTACAAGTCTTCAGATATTGCAAGGGTGGCATCCATTCCTTTTCCACTGATTTCTTTAAAATACAGAAGTTAATGTAGCAGAAAATTATAGGATGATTACATTTCTGAAATACATCAATATATCCCTTTTTAGATATTTTAGGATTGTTACAGGCCTGCAACTCAGAAAGTGTCATGTTTTCTGAATCAGATTTCCCTTCACCAGAGAAGTCAGTAGGATACTAAGGAGTAGTGTACTGACTATTTCTTGAGACATAGGAGCAAAAAATTGACGTTGCTTCAAAGAACCCACTTGTTTTTCATTTATTAATTGTACTGACTTCAAAATTTCAGGTTGGTGGGTTATTTTGTTTGTTTTTTTTTTGAGAGAGAAGCGAATATTTCATCTTAATGGGTTTATTATTAACATTTAACTTTTATTGAAATTAACAGATGTAGAAAATCCTATTGTACATAGCTGTAACTATTCTGAACAATTCAGGTCCTATTTAGGCATAGATGCAAAGAGATATGTGAGAACATTCCCTTGTCTCGTTTTCTGCCTGCCTGCCACGCATGTCCTGACGCACATCCTGTTGCTTTGATACAAAACATAATGACCATGCAATGGAAGTAGTTAGAGATACTCTTTTGTTATTAGGTTGATGGAGAAAGGGAGGGGTATTTTGCTTAATAAATGCAGCTTTATAAAATATGCCGAGATTAAAATTTTCCTGTACTAATTGGCTTGATTTGTAAACTCATGTTTTTCCCTAGTTAAGAAATGGTTTCTCAGCAAAAAGTGGCTGATGGGGATACCAAACTGATGTGAATTACACTGTATTTGCAGTGAAATGTTGTAATAGTGGCAGAAATTTGTTTGGATATTGTAATAATGCAGCCTAAAACCAAAGCTAAAGCAACAGGGATGCTTTGATCTGCAGCTATGAGATTCTTCCTGTATTCAGTGTAAGATGAGAATTCAAATTTAATTGCACAGAAACTTCTACTGAAACAACAATTTGAGTAAGTATCTTCATCTGTGAGTGATCCTGCCTGGGTACTCTGGAACTGAAGTTGTTTATAACTCTAGGACAATGTGTAGTACAAACACAATTCTGGCTTCCCACTGCTCAACTTTCCTTCTGCCTCTGTAAAGAGAGTTCAATTTCTGGTGCTTCTGCCTTGGTTTCTCTGCTATAATTTTCCAGTTAGCAGTAGTATAAAAATGAGTGGGCCTATCAAAGAGGTAGTAAAAACTTTATCAAGATTCAGCTTCCCGTGCTATTTCACATACATTTGTATAAAATTGCTTGCCCTTTTTCTGAAAACTGAAGCTCCAGCTCTGTATATCTGAAAGTTATTAATGGATAGGAGCCAAGACTTGCTCAAGAGAGGAAAGGAAGTCTAGGGTGGAGATGGAATTTGAGCCCCTTTCAACTTGTTGTCTAAGATAGAGCCATTCATAGAATAGAATCATAGAATCATAG
>NW_010102638.1:0-28141 GCF_000699245.1 Pterocles gutturalis
TGGAAGAATAATAAGGAATTACTTCATAAACAAGTGCTGTGAAGCATCTGTTGCTGTCTATTGTTTTCAACAAATGCACATTTTTAGAGTCCTTAAATACTGACCGACGTAATGGGCACAGCGGCCCTGAATGAGCCTTTGTGCATTGTTTTTTTGAATGGATTAATGTTTTGTACAAGTCGTGAGCCTTTGTAATTAACCTTGCAGCTTAAAGTCTAGCGCAGATAAGGGGTTTTATTTTCAGCTTCATGGAATTCATTTCTCTTTTGTCAGTTTCCTTAATTCAAACGTGAAAAAAAACCTCTCTGGACTCCATGCCAACACGACTAATCACATCAGTTGTAAGGTGCTATTAAGCTGTCTTTTCCAGTCTACGTAACACTCTAGACAAGTATTTAGCGTTCCTCTTTCTGGTACAGGCTTTTTAAAAGATTCCATTTTTTTTTTTTTTAACTGAGTTATGGGAGTTGCATTTCTGAGTTTTAATTAATTCTGGCTTTGTGACTGGCTTGTGTCAGCCTCAGACATGTCCCTGCATATTACGCTGTTTTATTTTCATCAGAGATACTTGTCATCTTGTTTATGTCACAGAAACGTTTTGAGGATGCGCCTGCCTGCACATCACTTCACATATTCAGAAGACCATAGAAATGCCGTTGTTGCTGTCAGCTCTTATATAGTGCATTGGCACAATGCTGCTGGGCAACGTGTGTTGCAAAGGAAGATGCAGAGTTGGTATAGAGTAAAATTATGGTTACTGTAAAGGGGTAGTTCTGTGATGGTTAGAGATGGGAGACAAGTAGTAACTTAATAGATCAATAGAGGCAAGTCTTTTAATTCAATAGATTTAGTATAAGAGGGGCTATGAGAAAAATAAACTGCAAGTCAGTGCAATGTTCCCAGATAAGCAACATCCCGGCAACTGGCAATTGCAAAGCAGTGGCATGTTTCCAAGCTTTGTGCCGAGGTGACACAGCTCTTCCATCCGGTTGGGAGACTAGAGAGCAAAAGTACAACAAACAGCTTTGGAAAACACAGAGAAAATGACATGGTGTGACATGTCAGGAGATGTCTGGAGAGTTTTCCTTGAGTGTTGACTGAAAGAAATAGTGTAAGAGTGTTTGTAGAGACAACAAGAAGAGTTCTGGTCTGACTATTTCTGCCATTGCAGTAGAGGGCATTGCAAGGCTTGATGATAGTAGAGCTGCCAGAAAAAAAGTCGGTTCACAGAAAATTAGGTAAAGCCAGAAAGAGTGAGAATATGGATCCATCTACAAGCTCCAAAATTAGGGGGGTAAGAAGTGTAGAAGTTATGATGTTAGAAGGCACAGAAGGTAAAAAAGGTTGCTTTAGCCACTGCCAGGGTAGGTATACAGCCTTTCTTCTTCAACAGTCTTGCTCAGCTTTTTGAGAAGGGCTACTTCTGTTGACAGAGGTGAAGAGGGGAGTTGTATTAGGTATTACTTCTTTCTGTTGGATGTGTTAAATACATCAAAGCTGTCCTATCACTTTGTGTTGCATTAGGAGTCTGTGGGAGTAGAGGAAAGGGAGGATTTTCAAGTCTGTAAATGTAAACAAAGCTTTATACAAACTTTTGATGAAAGTCCTGATTTGTTGAGAGATACTGGTACATTAAAGCAGCACTTGGTGTATCTTGCGTGCTCAGCAAGTTTGCTCCAGAGCTGAAGGGGCCTAGGTAAACTCTCCTCTCAACATTGAAGGGCTGCATCTGTGGGCTAGCTTTACCAGTAGGCTAATTCTCAGCTGTGCTTAGGTTTTAAAAACTTTTTTCCTTTCTGCTTTAGACATTTATTAGTCACTCTGTGAAATGAAACCTTCAAGTCATGTAGTACAAGGAAAAACAAATATTACATTGGCCCAAAAAGGAGTTAATAATCTTTACACTAGAACATTTTAATTTAAGAACTGTAACTAGTGTATATGGAGACTGATGCGAGTGGCCGGTTTATGTTCATGAGTTTCCTTTATTTTATGGAACTAGTTCTTAAGAGACTTAATGGCATTATTCAGAAAATATAATACCTGTTTTTGAAATGGGGTATACCCAGAATTTCAGTTATGTCATAATTCTTTGCTGACTGTATTTTTAGAGAGAGGTTTATTTCACTTTGAAACAACAGAGTGTGTGCATTGGTCACACTTCTTAATTTCCTTTTCCACTTGTATATCAGATGTACATGGGATGTAGGACTATTCAGAATCTTAGAGTTATTTCAGATCGTGCTTTTGTGGGCACTTTGAAGCTGAAATTTGAAGTTAAGGTTGCTAAACTTAATAAATACTGTGTAAATTGTATAGCACATCTATAGTATACCAGTTGATTAACTGGTAAAACTGCAAGTATTGCACAAATATTCCTTGGCTGGTCTGTGTTGCTTTTGAACTACTGTGTTGGCAACTGCCAACTTTTTGTTTGTACTTCTGAAGGTCTCAGGAACTCCAGTTTGTAAGAAACACTTCACTCTTCAAAATACATTAAACTATCCATTTAATGCATGACAATTGTACTGGTTATATTGTGGTCATTTTTCAGAGTGACAGCAAGCCCATCTGAAGTATTTCAAAGAACCCCCCTTCTTTGGGGGAGTGGATTTAAGAAGGTAAAAATACAGTACTCAAAAAAAAAAAGTTGATATGTAAAACTCTGCATGTGATATCTAGTGCTGGTCAAATCTCTATTGTGTGTTACAGAATTCATCTCTTTATTTTTATTTTTTTTTCATTTTTTGTGAGATAGATGGCTTGTTTTCGTTCCCCCCTTGGTTTGCTTACATTGCAGACAATTGTGTAGACAACCTCTCTGACCGTCTGAAAAAGATGTATGCAGAAGTAAAGTCTGTGGCAAAGGAACTTCTTTATTGGACTACAGCAACTGTGTCATTAGGGAGCTGTTAGTGTAAAAGATGATTGCCCTGCAGGCATTCACAGGCTGCTTTGGAGTAGAGAGGTGTTTTGTTTTTTTTTTTCAGAAAGCTGAGACCAGTTATTCAGGTACAGTGGCCTGTAAGCTGCCTATTGCTGTCTCCCCAGAGATCTAAAACTTTTAAGTATCACAAAAAATTGAGTGAAAAGTAAAAGTATATTAATTTTAAAGAAGTTCCTGTCAATAAAAGAGTTAGTTACATTGCTGTGACTAAAGCTCAGTGGTCCCTGCCATCTGCATGTAGGAAAATAGATGATGAGCCTCATGCTAGAGCTTAGGAGACACACTGCTGAAGAGAGTGGTTCTGAGAGAAGGTCCTAAGCTGTCAATAGGGATCCTGCTCTTGCTCCTTGCCAGCCAGGCGTCCTGCTCAAGCCTTTTGCCTACTATCCCATCCTCACCTGACCTCAGACCCATGGCTGTGTGTATGAATGTTTCTTTTGAAAACAGCTGCTGCATAAATTATTTGACAGAATTTTGGCATCAAGCATTTTATGCACCATCATTTTCCGAAGAAAGCTTTCTTTGTCATCTTTCAACAATTGCTTTTTGTTGGCTTCTGTGGCATAACTGGAAACATGGATGATACTGATTTAAAAATCCTGACTGCCTTGTAATGAAATTAATTGAAATTACAGCTCTTCATTTCAAGAGAATTCTTGAAGTTCTGGATGATTTTTTTGTTCATGATGGGGAGTCTGCAGATATTTTGGTGGTTTGGTCCAGATTACTGCGTATGCTGTGAAGGTCCCGAGGGCTGGAGTGCTGTAGCAGTAGGAACTCTGCAGAGTCACAACCCTGCTAATCTTGACTTGGAAGAGATACCTTTGGGAACTGAAATGCCAAAGTGATGACCCTTTATGTCTAGTAGGTCACAAGCTGGTTTCAGAACACAGGAAGCAATAGGGATATCCTTCCCAATCCCTGCTGGCTATTCCCTCTATTTGCAATACAATTTCACATGAGTATTAAGATAAAAGTAAGTATAAGTAAATAAATGTTTTAAAGATAAAAATTTAGTGAAACTTCTATGATTGCATCCACTAAATGTAAATCTATTGGAAACACATAAGTAGCAGAAGTGAACTCCCACTCCAGTAATAATAGTGGAGATACACAATATTTTGCCTGGCAGTTATTTTTTTGTTCCTTCCGGCTAAGTGCTTTCCTTATTTTTTTTGTTTTTAATATTAGCTTTATTTTTATACACACAACACTTAGTTGCAATGCTTTTGTATGAATATACTGTTTTGAAATTGCATAATGTTTTGAGTAGGAAAGCATATAGACACAGGCTGGTTTTGGATTATGTATAAAATGGTCCATGAATTTAAGATGTAGACCCTATCAGTTCAGTGTGATTTTTTTTTTCCCTTATAATATGGCCCAGGGTCTTTATGATCTGAAATAGAAAAAGTTCAACATAGTTAACTCTAAATTTGTGAAATTTATTTTTTTTTAAAGAACTAATAAGGTTTGTTTTTTTTTTTAACTCTAGTAAAAGATATTACAGCAAACACTTCTACAAATAAATGTGGGTGGTTATTTGTTTTGCAGAGATTTTTTCTGTTGCTTGTGTACTGTGACAGTTTCAGGCCCATGAGATCTGTGGGGCTGACAGGGACAGTTCATTTTCATTGAGTTTTGCAGAAGAGCATTCTTACTCTTGTTTTACTGCATGTGAACAATAACTTAATTCCATAAACTCATTTAAATTACGTGTCTACTAGTTGTGATTTGATGACAGAGTTATCCTATAAAACTTTGTTGTCACATTTCTGATTTTAAAAATTGCCTCAAGGTTTTAAAATATGTTTTCAAATAAGTAATTGAGGGTTGATTGATAGTGGCTTAACAAAATGTTTGGGTAAAACCCAAAGCAAAGAGTTGGAATTTATTTATGGAAGAATTTGCAATAATAAAACGTATGAGAGTATGACAGTCATTTTATAAAGTGATAAACATGATCTCTCTTAGACCTCAGAAAGTAATCAGTTGATAACACTGATCTTGGCCTTGTGCCGTGTGCTCTCAGTTGTCTCCTGGAGACTGGACTTAGAGATATCTTGCCGTACCCCTTCTCTTCAATGCCACTATGACTATAGGCACATAAAAATAGTTGTGCTACTTTCTGTTCCTTTTAGTGCTGTTGAATTAGCAGGCTTGTAAAATGGAGGGTGAGAATCTAATTTATCATTTGAATTGTTAATTAACTGAGTTTAACTCTAGGGCTTCAATCTGCCTTCAGTTTTGCAAGCATTGAGCCTCTACTGTCAGAAAGGTGAACATGGGGATTACTACAGGTCAGCATCCTGCTTACCTGTAGCAGATATTAGAGCCAAGCTTGTTTTGCTTTTTACTACTCCTTTGAATTTTTCTGAGGAGTGCATTAGGGAAAGGAGGGAGAAGAGGGGGTGATCTCTTCTGTGAACTGTAAATGTGCTATTGAATTTTATCAAAAGCTAGCATTAAAAGGGCCCAGAAAAAACTTCCCCTCCCCCCAAGCTTTTTTGGTTTAAAAGAAAAAAAAAAAAAGAGGGGGGGAATTGCAGAAAAGCATATTAATACTTTTCAAGCATATGTCAAACAATGTCTTGCAGTACTAAAGTAGTCTTACCGATACTGTCCAATACTTTATCTTCTGTAATTAAAAAAATAATTTACTGGAATGTAATTGCTTTTATGTTAGGCAAATGTAGTATTAGACCTTTATAGTTGTGCTACATTAATTATGTCGTAATGCATGTAATTTAAAGATACTGTTCTGTCTGATTTTTCATTAAACGAAAGTTGCTCCATATCAGCATTATACCATTAGATCTTTCTGTAATTTTTAGTCTTAACATTCATTTTTCTTTACCAGCTAACATTGATGCTTCTTAAATTGTTTTCATCCTTTATATCTTTTTTTCAGTCCCTCTTTTCAAACATATCTCTACAGATTAGAAAAAGAAAAATTAAATACTAGTGTACCTTAGGTTCCTGTGCAAAAGTTTCCAACACTTACTGTACTTTTTTATTGCCAAGAAACAAGGAAGAAACTTCTTTTGTAAATATATATAACAATATATTTGCATTTTTCTTTATGAACAATATATAATGTATACAAAAGTTTGTTTTTAATAAATGAATTACTTTAAACATTTTGGTTTTCTCCTAATTCTATTTTAAGCACTTTTGAAAGTTTTATTAATTTGATGCAGTCATGGAGTTGTAATACTGGAACCTCGGATTATTCAGAATAGTATGTCACTTTAGTTTTTCTTACTATAATTGTAATTCCAGTTAATATTATTTTTGAGGGCAATGCCTCCTTTGGTACTCTTTGCAGACTGATTCATGGAAGTAATTACTTTAAAAGTATGCGAGAAAGTGACTAGCTGCCTATTCTTTCTGAGTTAGAATGAATTGAAAAGGAGGCAGGATGCTCTCTACCAATGACATTGCAAGCATATTTTTTTCAAGGCATAAAAACTTTTTTGGAACGGAACATGGTAGTGAATGCTTTCATTACCACGTAGACATAACTTGCAGCCTTTCTGGTTAACAACAAAAAAAAAAAAGCTCTATTTTAAGTAGAGCAAATTTTCTTCTTTTTTTCCTGTGAAGGTATACTTGCATATGTCTTCATTCGGGGAAAAATGACCATATAATTCCTTCACTGAGAGAAATGAATGCTTTTGTAGATGTGAAATACAATTTTGATGCTTTAAAGTTGTTAGTTTTTTTCTTTTGTTTTCATGATGTTTCAAGTTTGGCTAGAGTTGACAGATTGAATTGCAGCTTTGGAGTTCCTTGTCCAAATTTTACTTCCACCTAAATAATGTTAAAGGTTTTTAATACTAGAAGATGTCTGATACCAAAAGTTTTAAAAATAATTTGTAGCACTTGGGGAAACTGTTGTCTCTTTATTCTGACATTAGTGGATTATTATTCTACAAAAACTAGGAAGGGGTTTACTACTTAGGGACCTCTAGATTCTGGTACTGGCTAACTTAGTTGCTTTTTATTTATCTACTGAAAAGTGTATTTTGTACATGTAGAGCACTTGTTTACCCGCTTTAGAATTTGTATTATTTGCTGTGATGTACATAAACTCTGTTATGATTAATTTAAAAACAACCTTTACATTTTGTTTTTGACAGAGGGGGACACAACATTTGTAGAAGACTTAAGTGGACAAGAGACTAAAGAAAACAACAAAAATGCCGAAGCCAGTAAGTAGCTGTTCTTATCTTACTTTAGATAAGCTTACTCATCTAAAATCAAACAGGGTTTTCACATTTTAGAGTGGTAATCTTATAACAGCTCTAGTTGTTTTGACTCTGCTGTTTCTAGATTTCACAAAATCTGGTAATGTACAGTTGGAGTTGAGATAGTTTAATACCAATGTGTGAAAAGATTAAGAAAGATTGGTACTGCAAGTTGCATGGAGCACGTTTGGAGATGGGGGGTGCAGCACACTTAGAAACCACAGGGAACTCGGAGCCCATTTGGCTGTCAGGAGGAATAACTTTTCAGGAATTGTTGACTTGGAGATGAGATGGCATACAGTGTTTAACGGAGGTATAATTCAGGCCTGACTCAACATCTGTGAGAATTGGTGGAAGTATTTGCTGCAGGATTTGGCCAAGGAGGACAGAACACGTGTAGAGTATCTGTGACAGCAACAGCAGTAAATTAGGTGGTAGCTTTACCAGGGTAGGGGGTATAACCTAAAAAGTAAGTGTTGAAGGGAGGAAATAAGCAATGTTTGTGGTCTCCTGCTCATCTCGCTTCAGCTGAGAGGAGGGTTCGTCCGCTTTCTATCTAGGGAAAAAAAAAATCTCCAGCTTTTGTTTCGATAATAGTTCTAGATGGCTTTGAGGAGATAATTATTCAGCAGCTTGATTCTTTTGCTGTTGATGTAATATTGGTTGCTTAGGATTTTATTTGCCATGTGTTAAATTATTACTTTTGGTTGTATCTTCCCCTTGTATCCAGTGAGCAAAGCATTCAGAAAGGGAACCAAATTGTCAGGGGAGATGATTTGTATTCAACTCAATTGGTTTATGTGATAGCCTTCAGGCTTTCTTTGTTTACTGATGTTTCATTGAGGTAGTGGGTTAGAAGCAGGGCAGATCTATTGCTAAGAATAAATGTCTGTGTGCATGTGTGTGCATATATATACACCTAGACATAGATTTATAGAATGTTTTTGCTATTAATCAGAAATTACCAGTGTAAATAGTCTTTATTGTGTGCCAGTGGATGGCACTGGTACAGCTTAATGAATAATGTGAGCATGGGACTGTCCAAAACCTAAAAGTTCTGTTTTGAGCTTTGCTGCTGTTCAACTGACCAACTGGCCATACCACATCATTTCTGTAATTTCTTCTTCCCCTCCACGTGGACGGGGGGGCAATATATGAAGTTGGTAGTAGTTATTCGTATCCTGTCCCTTTCTTACAGAAAGCTGTGCTGTTAAGGGCAGGAAAATGAATTTGCAGCATACTGTTTTCTGACCTTTTTGAGTCCTGGCTATGATGATTGAGTAGTGCCATTGATAGAGCTTCTCAACTGGAAAACTGTATTTTAAGAATAAAGCAGAGTCACTGTGAACTCGTGGTTCCTGAGGCCCCCATCTCCATGCAGCTACAGAGCAATGAAGTGACACAAGTGATGACTAGCAAAAAAAGAGTGAGGTTACTTCTTTTTAAGTTTTGAGACTGGAACCATGAAATTTAGGCAGGCAGGGTTCCTCCTCTTTTAAGGACCTGAAAAAATTGTAGGAAATAAAGTTTTAAGGTGTTCACAAGAAAAGCAATATCCTTAGAACTGAGATTGCAGAGGTATTGGAAGAACTCATAATCTGCTCTAGGAGTGGAAATTACCTATTGGATCTTAGGAAGGAAGCTGGACTCATGCCAAAGATGATTTTTTTTCTTTTTTTATGAGGGGCTTTATATAGAGTTGTCTCATGTTGTAATGTTCTCATATGTCTTTTGATGATGTAGGTGCATGTGAGATCTTAGAAGGAAGCCAAATGAAAGGAGCCATTAACAAATGAAATCAAATTAATTACATTTCTCGAAAAATGTCATATGGTTTTCTTCTGTAAACTACAGGTTGCTGTAATTATAACTGGCAATCAGTGAATGAGGAAGTAGCACACATGCTAAAGTTTAAGTAATTTTACCTATAAAAATCAGACCTCAGATTTTGCTCTGGTTGCTTCTTAAATGGTAGATTGCTTTGGAACTTTTCTCTTTTTTTTTTTTTTTTTTTTTAATTTCCTCCCCCCTTCTTTGGAAACTGTAAGAGTCTAGTCATTGCTTATGTTTAATGAATCTGACATTGTTCTTTGCAGAGTCTGGCTGTTCTGGTAGGGTTTGATAGTACAGGACTGTAGAAGGTCTCTTGCTCTGGACATTCACTGTAGCTCTTACCAGCAGTCTTTAAAGACAATCCACAATAACCAAATGTACTTCTAGTCTGGAAACTCTGTGCTTCAAATCATTGTTCTTCATTTTTGACAGCTGTTTCAGACAGTTAGTGTTCTGTAGTTTTATTATTTGAGGTCTTTTAACCTGAAAAGTAATGAAATAATCATGGATAAGAACTAAGAAAACCCAGTTAACATAACACTGTCAAAATTCTCACCAGTTATTTTATAGCTCTCTTCTCTGTATTACTGTGACCTATTTAGATTTATGTTTGGGTTTTTTCCAGATTCTGCTGTTATGATCCAATTGATAGTTTTCAGAAAATCTGGTTGTCTTATACATATGTGAACCTGTGCAGTACAACTATAAGTAAATTTTCTTCATGTTTTTGGCAGGATTTTTTGTTATAAATATGAAATAATTAAGTTATAATTGGTTTAAATTAAATCAGTAAACACTAAATCACAGAAAAAACAGTAGAATAGATTTTAGTTTCATTTTTTTGCTTTCACATTGAAAAGTTATGCAGTATTCCAGACAAAATTAAGTAAATGAAGACCAGTAAAAGGTCTTGGCGTAGTTGAATTTTAGTGAAAAGATCTTTAATTTTTTCCCATAAGTCTCAGCCTGAAATAAGGTCTATGCTGCTGTGAATGATCTTCTTATGGACATGGTAGTAAAAGGTCATTGTTCTTGTGTGTTTGGGATTTTCTGTCTTAGAGGCTACTAGGTTAGGAAAAGGCTGTTTTCACTCAAGGGTAGAAAGGGTAAAAGTGACTTTAATATGTTGTCCTGAGGTATTAATTAATGTGTCTGAAAAATACACATTATTGAAACATTTTCTTGTTTGATTGCTTCAGTAGAAAAGTCTGTTTGTTCACTTTGGCTGTGTTTGTAATAAAGTGTCTTCCAGTCTTTCAAGCAGTTCACTCAGCATCTCCTCTACTTTTAAAACAAAATAGTTCTGAGTCTTAATATTCTCAGTTCTGCCTAGCAGTGCAAAGTGAAGTTTCATTTATCTGCTGTTGTGATCCATCTAAAAAAATTGGTGACTTTGTTTGATTAGGTCTTTGCTGCTGTAATCAAAATAGGAGCTGTTAATAGGGCTGTTTTCAGTGTGCTTAGTTCTCTGCTTACTGAAGAATAGAATATTTGTTGAATCTTATTTTCAGTGCTTTCTTCCTAAAATAACAGATACAAAATGTTTCTCAGCTGTATACCATTCTCACAGATCTTCACCAAAAATAGAAACATAGAAACTAAAATTAGACATAATTAGTTGCGTAACTGTTAATCATTTCATAGGCTAAGAAGATTAGGTTTAATTGACTGAAATATTAGTTGCATTTATAGGGTGTAAGAGGAGTTAAAATTATCAGCTGTTTTTGCTGGTAGTTTGCAGCATTTTGGTACAAGATTGCGAGGCACGAAAGAGAAAGCTTTATGCTGAGTAGTAACGGGTAGATGTCAGAGTTACTGTGATTAAAAAGAATTCTTTTTTTAGACTTCAACATTTTGTGATGTTGTGTATTGAGAAGGAGCAGATATCAGATTCTAGAATAACATCGATGTTTAAAATTTGAATTAATATTTACAAAATCAAGTTAATTTCTATAAGGTAGTTGAATTGAAATAGTGTATAAATTTTTGACTAGAGTGTTTTTACAGGAAAATCTTTGATATGTGTAGTGCAGTTATTTGAATTATGGCTTGAATACATGATTTATTTCTGCAGCATAAACAGACAACTGATGCCAGTCTAGAGGACTGCTTTCTTTTGATTTGTCTATTAGTAAAATCTATTAGCCATTATTCTGTAGCCTTCTGTTCCTAATCATGTTTAACCTTTACCTTTTTACCTTCTTCATTAATTTTTTTTGCATCTTGTCCTATGTCTGCTTTGAGGTTGTCACACAGAGAGTATTCTGTGTTTATTTTTACAGTGTGTAAAGCAGTGGGACCAATGTACTGCTGCTCCTTAACACAAATAGTTTAATATGCAAGCTCGATATAGTAATCAGCTGAACTAGTATGAAGAAAATCTTGGAAGAAACTTTTCTTGCTATATGGGATTTTCTTATAAATAAGAATTGGACTGGTTTCTGTGGCTTTTACATGTGACAAATTCATATTGCATTTATTAAAACAAAGCAAAACCACTGGAAACCTTTTCATGTAGTTTTAAAAACCTTTTTAATGTAATTCTAAATTACTTTCTTACTAACTATTGGTACCTACTCAGTTTTGGGCTTCCTAATAAAAGCTGAAGTGCCATGACTAGTATCTGCAAACAATGGCTGAAGTACAGTAACGGGAAATATTAGACTATTAAGCTAACAGTTTTTATGCATGTTGTGTGGACTGTATGTACGTTCGAGAAGAGGTCCAAAGGTTAATGTGGTGACTGTGTAATATCACATTAAATTGTGCAGGGTTTGAGTTAGATACTACAAGTAAGTGTAGAAATACTTTTTTCAAGTCCATAAAACAGTGAAAGAGTAAAACAAAAGTGTAATTCCCATATGAAATGTGTGCTTTTAATATGCGCACATGCATGTTTATTGTTCCAAGTATGTCATTGACTATATTCTTTATTGTTTTGGATAAATTCTTTCATAGATACATTGCGTTAGATTGTTTTTATAAATACTATTTTGTGTTGTGGCGAATGTTGTCATAATCCATTAGCAACATTTGCTATCCAAACATTGGTTGCTCCCTTCACAAAGAGTAATCAATATGTTTGTATGTATGTGTTCTTTTCTTTCCCTTGACTGTGTTTAATCAGGTAAAATACAGATAAAATCAAACTGCTAGTTGTGAGGCCAAGGACCTGGACAAGCTCAAGAAGTGGGCCCATGTGAACCTCATGAAGTTCACCAAGGCCAAGTGCAAGGTCCTGCACCTGGGTCAGGGCAACCTGTGGTATTGATACAGGCTGGGGGATGAAAAGGAGAAGGACTAGGGGGTACTGGTGGATGAAAAGCTGGACGTGAGCCAGCGATGTGCGCTTGCAGCCCAGAAAGCCAACTGCGTCCTGGGCTGCATCACCAGCAGCGTGATCAGCGGGTCAAGGAAGGTGATTCTTCTCCTCTACTCTGCTGAGGCGGGACCCCACCTGCAGTACTGCATCCAGCTTTGGAGTCCTCAGCACAGGAAAGACATGGACCTATTGGAGTGGGTCCAGAGAAGGGCCGCAAAAATTATCAGAAGGATGTAATATGTCTCCTGTGAAGAAAGGCAGAGAGTTGGGGTTGTTCAGCCTGGAGAAGAGAAGGCTCTGGGGAGAGTTCAGTACTTAAAAGGGGGCTTATAAGAAAGATGTGGGCAAACTTTTTAGTAGGGCCTGTTGTGATACGACAAGAAGGAATGTTTTTAAACTAAAAGAGAGTATATTTAGACTGGATATAAGGAAGAAATTTTTTTATGATGAGGGTGGTGAAACACTGGACCAGGTTGCCCAGAGAGGTGGTAGATACCCCATCCTTAGAAACATTAAGGGTCAGGCCTGATCTAGTTGAAGATGTCCCTGCTTATTGCAGGGGGATTGGACTAGATAACCTGTAAAGGTCCCTTCCAACCCAAACTATTCTATAAGTCTATGATTTTATTAGATGAAGAAGGTAACTGTCACAAGGCAAGGGTTTAAAGCATTATTGTTTGGGAAAAGTTTATTACAAATAGATTTTAAAATCTGTATGTGTACCCAGATATTGGGACAAAGCAGTTTTGTTAGAAATTAGGAAAAACTATATTTTTGGTAGCATTTTTTTTCAAATGTTTGGTGATCCTTTTATGGTGAAAGGCTTTTGTCCCTCACCACTTGTTTATATTGCTCAGTGCAGGCAAAGGAGCCAAGCTAAATAATCACTTTAAAAGCTGTGATGTGGGTATTGGTATTCCAAACAGAGATTTGGTGCTATAAAATAGAGCTTTGCAGTAGTGTTTTCCTAAATGTCGAGCAGACTTTTTTTCTGTGCTGTGCTAACTTCACTGTGTTCTTTATACCCTGTTGCAGCAACTTTGTTTATAAAATACACTCACACAGGTAGTCAGCTGAAGAAAAGTTCATGCTAAGCATTTTCTTCCTCTTTGAATTTTTTTTTTTTTTATTAAAATAACTTGTTAACCTGCTCTTTTATCTTTTCTATTATGGCCTTTTAAATACAGCCTGTGCTTGTCTGGATGCTTGGCTAATGTAATTCAATGTATGGTTGCATAAAGGCAATATATTCAGGATGAAATTCAGCCAGAAAGAGGCAAACCCTAAAGGTGTTCACATTTTGCCTATGGGTTGTGGGGTTTTTTTAGATGCCACCTTCTTCCCAGCGTAGGAGTGTACTTCTTGTCCCAGCTTTACTGGACGAACATCAGTATAGTCATCTATCTAAAGTGGGAGCTGGGAAGCTGTCTTACATTCTCTGCATTAAAACCATATGTAGATCTATGGGTTTGGTGTTGGAAGTATTGGAAGTTTTTTTTGGTTTTTTGGAGGGGATCGGTTGTTTTGTGTGGTTTTTTTCCTGGGTATGTTGCAGTGGCTTAAGTCAGTGATTTCTGGTGCTGGATGTAAGAGTGCTCGTCTAGGAGAGCTGTATTGCTGGCTGTTGATTCTCTGTGTTATCATGGAGCTGCCGTTCAGGTATGATGTTGTCTGATCTGTGGGAGGAGGAAGGGAGGATCTCTTGCCACATGGACCTTGCCAGAGGATTCACGAAGTCTAAGTTACCTGGTTACTAAGCCTACAATAGCATTTTTAAGTATTTTCCAAACACGACCACCATGATATTTTACTATTTAGTAGTTGCATAGAGATCTCTAGATCAGTGATAAGCGATATAAATTGTTAAATTGTGGCACCAGAAATAATGTTTGCGTATAGCCGCATTTTAACCTTTAAAAAAAAAAAGTTTGCTCAGGCATACTCCTGTGAATTGCACAATCACGTAGAGAGTTTCTGGATTATTTTACCAAGTAGGATCCTTAAAAGACATCTACTCAGATTTCAGTCAAAATTACATATGAATATACCAAGTGAGATTTGTTGCAACTCTCACTCTGAACCCATGCACAGCAGAGCAGGATTTGCCTCTGGACTGAGCAGGTGAAGTAATTGACTAAGTCTTGTCCAGTGCTTTCTGATAGTTTCTGACGTTTGAAGGGAGGTGTGTAATGCTGGTGAGTGCAAGACTGAAAAGCAGTCATTAAATGGGTCTTGTGGTATGAGCAGTGGTAGCTTTCCAACACTTGCTGCAGGAGACCTTCGTACATTTCTCTTGTCACCATCGCAAGAGCTCCTTCCTGTTTCCATATTCATGTGGTAAAGTTGGTTCGGAGTAATCACGCTCAGATTAGTGTCTGCATAATTTGTGGTTCAGACAATTTCCCCCTGTCACCAATGTCACATTAGGAGTGTAGCTTCAAAGTAACTGGATACTCAACAACAGATTACATGCGTGACAGTCCATTGCTGAATTTACTGGACCTTCTTTCTCTTCCTTGTTTATGATGTGGAAACTTCCCCCATGACTCTTTTTAATGTAGTTGTCTAGCTTTATTTTATAGAAAAGGCAACTGACACCAGAGGTTTGATTCTGTTGGGAGCGTACTGTGTGATGGAGGTTTGGATCAGATAAGTAAACCTTCTGGGCTCAGTCTCTGGCTTTTCCAAGAGTAACCATCTTACTTTCCATGCCCACAAATGACTGAAGCTGTGAAACAATGTTATAAGGTCGTAAAAGCTCAGTGCTTGTATCCCAAAAATCTAAGTCAGTCCAAACATTTTCAGAAGGAAAATGATCAAGTGTAGTGTTAACTTTATAAGTCTCTTCTTAAGTAACTTGTATCATGAAAGATAACGTTTTTATATTGCTATCATTTAAGTTGTGACTTTCTTAGTAGAACTGAGAGTATAAATAATAACTAACGAGTGGTGTGTTAATCATAAGTTCAAGGAAAAAGAAAATTCTGAAGACTTAAGCAGTTGCTGTAGTGTGTATAAGTGACCAGGTACTCCTAATGTGTATCTATTGTGGATGGGGCAGCTGTGTTCTCGTAGAGCACTCAACTTTTATTTGATGCAGTAACATCCAGAAGTGAACAGAATCTGCAGGCTGTGTTGCGTTTGCCTCTGTATCACTTCTGTTATTTTACTGTTTGAATATTTTAGTTCTTGTGAGGGATATAGACTTTCAGGTAGTAATTCTTGCATTTGTAGAAGATGACGTTTGTTATAAGGATATTTATGTAAGAAGTTTCTGCTGCAACTCTTTAAGAAGTCTGCTGTGATTAGTTGAACTTGCTGTGCTTTGTAGGTCTTCCCTGGTGCTTCTTGTTTTGGCAACAGCGCTGTTACATAATGGAGTGCTTTGGCATTTAATAAAGTTACATTTTAGCCTTATTCTTTAACTTGCTTACTTGTCGTTGCCCTAAAGCACATTCCATTTTTAAAATTGGAAAACTGCTTTAAAAAAAATAACTTACTGTAATTAAGGGGCAACCCCAACACTTAAACCAGTGCAACTGGCAGTGGGTTAGACCTACCATTTAAAATGGTTGTTCTGTTAGAGAGTAAGCAATTCTTTTTCCTCTTGAAATGGGCATAGTGAGAGTCTACAGAAAACATCGCTTTTTCCTCCTCCTGACACACACCCTCTAATTTTTTTTTTTTGGCAATAAAATACTATCTTTTACTCCAAAGCCTTCAACTCTTGTTCTTTATCAGTGTTTGCACACAAAAAGTTTGCTGACCCCCTGGTATCTTCCTTGTTTGCAGGTCTATAACCTAGAGGTCCTCAGACTCCTGCTGCTCTTGTCTTGTGTATCCAGCTCGTGCCCAAAGTTGTTTACCTTGACATTAAAGAAGGGGGTGAACAAGCTTAATCTGTTGCATGGGGACAAACTTCTATCCAGTTTTCTTTTTCACACCTTAGGTTTCCCTTCTGTGTTCTGTCTTGTGGAGGCTTTTCCAGACTCTCACTTCTCAAAGTATTCCACCTGGTGGCAAAATTAGGGTAACAGTTCGTGGAAATGGTTTACACTGGTGTAGATCAAGTAGTGTAAGAACCTGTAATACAAGTTCTAATTTATTCCCATTCCTTAAATAAGTTTCATCTTTCTGTGTTTTTTGTTTTTTGGGTTTGTTTGTTTTTTTTTTTTTTTTTTTGCATTTATAGCAAAGTAGATTTGACCTTTAACACTTTATATTCCTATTCACTAAGGATAAATAAAATGTGATATCCTGGCAGCAGGAAAAAGACCATTCTAATAGTGAAAAGACAGTTCTGTGCATTTAGTACTTTGTTCTGTTTCATGAAAATTCTCTCTTCTGTGTGTACCAGTTGAAGAGAAATTGGAACAGATTGTTGTACTTCCGTGTAAGGTAGGCTTCTGCATATCTCCTGGAATATTTGACTGCTTGTTTTAGAAGAAACAAAAACAGTGACTCTCAGGTCATGGTCCTCTATTTCAGGAGAAGGAAGAAGTTCACGGAGTAGCGGTCGTTTTTCAGTCTTGTAGCAAGGGAGTTGAATGGGATCAGTATTAATGGGAGCTAACTTACATAGTTCTTCCTTCATTGATGAAAAATCTGCTATTAGTCTGTCCTGAGGTGTACAAGCTCTAGTCCTGTTAAGACCCCTGAACCTCTTAATTTTAGAAAGGGCAGGGCAGGAGGCTGCTTGTCTTTTTATATTGCCAAGTATAAATACCTTAAAATTATATATATATGACTGGGACCTTTTGAATACATTTGGGAAGTCCACTGAAAGATAGTGCCCAGTAGCTGAATGTCCCAGTGTTCTTTGAGTGTCCAGTAGTCACGCCAGCTATCCCATTAAATTGATTTTGAACCTTGTTCCCTGGTTTGACCTTCAAGCCTAGTGTTAAATGTTGTCCTGAATATGCTTTTATACTGAATAAAAGATGAGATTTCTTGCAGATTCAAATTTTCCATTTTTATATCTGCTGTGTTCTGTGTATGTACAAGACCATTAAAGTTGTTGAATTTACTTATCTTGTTTCTTACAGGCTAATCACAGTATATAGAAGCATTACGCTGTTACAGTATGATCTAATTGTTTCTTTGTTTTCTGTAGATCAATGTCAGAGTAACCACAATGGATGCAGAGCTGGAATTCGCCATCCAGCCCAATACAACAGGCAAGCAGCTCTTTGATCAGGTAACTTACATGTGTCTCTGTGTATGTATGTGAACAAACACATAAAACTATTGTGGGTATTAAGACATAGTTGGAGAAAGTGGAAGTGTTCTCACATATGGATTGTTTTTCCATATGTTATCTAAGCTATGCTCTCAGTTTGAACTTCCTCATTACTTCTCATGGAATGTATTAAATTCAAAGACAACTCTGTGTAAATAGGTGAGGCTTCAGTTGAATCATGCATATAGAGCTGCTTTGAAATTAACGGTATTTTTTATGTCTAATCACATTATAGTTACAACTGCAATATAATTATTAGAATTACATATATGATAAATTTATACAGCCTTCTATTTAATAATAAATGTAACAATAAAAGTTCATTAAGGAAAGCTAACGTCTTTTATTTTTTTTCCAAGAATAGAAGTTGTCAATACTTTTTAACTTCCCAAATGTTAGAAAAGTAATGTTGTCCTATGATCCAGTTTGAAATTTAAATTAAAAAAAAAAAATTAAGTGGAAAAGGGAAAATTGTGGCTTTAATGTGCTCATGGATTGCAGACCTATCAGAACTACACGTTCTCACTTGATAGTGTCTCTATGGTTAACCAGGTAAAAGCACTAAAGGAACGATTTCTTAAAAAGGGTTGTTCTCACATTCATTTCATGTGATGTTAGCCATCAGAATTGTGAAACAATTTTTTGATCTAGGTTGTGGAGTGTTCTAGAAAATGTTAAGAATAGAATCTTGTCAATGTGTTTTGGTTTTCCTCAAGAAACCAGTAAAGATGTTACACTATCTAGAGCAAAGATATATGCATTTAGTTAAAAATGCAGAAATATTTGAAGTTACTCTTCAAAAACAGTTTAACTGTATTAACAATTATGTCTAGCAGAGCTGTTTTTTACTGTCCACTCCACTATAGATGCTTAAAGTATGTAAAGATGGGTATTAAGAGAAAGTAACACATTAAGAGTTCTTATAGAACTCTTAAACTTTTAATTGACCTTTAAGAGTCAATTAAATGTTGTAGTATGTAAGTTAAAAGGAGAACATGTATTGGTTTGTAACACTGAGTTTTTTCTTTTAGATGAACAAAATTTCATTTGCAATTTTTGTTTGAAAATACTATCTGACTCTTAACACTTCCATCCCCACCCCTTTCTCTGACACAAGTAGCAGTATATCTTCAGCCTCTACGTAGGAATAGACTTCAATACTCTTATAAAGACTTCTTGTAGAAAGGGGCTGTCCTGCTTTTTGTCTAACCAAAACCACTATCAGATAAAATGTATGGTATTCTGTAGCACAGAAACCTCAAGCTCTTACTTGTCTTGTGCCAACCTTTGCTATCTTCTGCCATGCAGTATTGGGTGGGGTGACGTTCTGCTGTGTAACGGCTTGTGCCCAGGTAATCGAGTTCATCCAAATAGGGGCATTCACAAATGGGGAACAAAGATACAGCTCTGAATTCTCTTTCATACTCTCTTCAGTTTTATTCCTCAATCCACTGTGTAGACTTTGATGTCTCACCAGCTCTTAAAATCAACTTCTGGAAGTTTAAATTGAAAAGTTGTTAGGTGAGGCAAAGTCAACCAGCATAGCTGTCTGAGGAGAGAAGTGTTTTCAGCCTGATCTTAAATTCATATGTGGGTTCCATGGAGTAACATCAGGAGCTGAACTGTATTGCAAAACCAGCATGAAATTTTCAGAAAAAAAGTTATGTTCTTTCTCTATAGAAAGAGAATTGAATAACACTGTTATTGAGAGGCTTGGTCTTCAAGGTTTATCCAGAAATGATGGACATGGCAGTAGACTTGTTGGTTATTACTTGCAGAAAATAACCTCTCTGTGAATTTACCTGTTGTCTAGTGCTCCTTGACATTTTTGGTGAACAGCTTGTCCTTTTTTTCCAGTCAGTTCTTTTAAGCTTTCAACTGGTGTTTTCTGGAGTTGTTGATTTGTTTCCCATTTCAGGTGTGTTTGTTCATCATCCTTATCTGCTAGCAGACAATTCACCATTTGACATCTGTGGCTTTCTCTTTTCTATTGTGAAACTCAATAAGGTTCTTATTTATTGCAAAAACTTTTAAAAAATTACTTGTATTTCAGAAAGTGTTCTAACATATTTATCATTACTCCTTCTGTCTATCCTGTCAGTGGTCACAATGGGCAAGAGGAGATCTGTCCTCCTTTAGTCAACCAATTATCATCTGTAACTTTCCTAGGAGAGGAAGAACCCTGGTGGAAAGGTTTCCACACTGCTGGTAATGGGGTGGGTTGTCAGTACCTCTGGTTTACTGTAGTTGCCATTTGGAAACAATGGGAGGGTTGTATCCTTTATTTCAAGGTACACCCCACCATACTTTCCAGATATCTCAGGAACCTCCCTTACAATCTTTTGGAAGCTGACACAGTGAAATTCTTGCTAGGTTGTCTTTATGTGTGTGTGTTGGTTTGCCAAAACATGTATATTGCTTTGGTTGCTTTTCTTCTCCAAGAAGTTTTTATTGCCTATTAATAGTGAAGTTGTAGGATGTGATACTGGATAAATCTGTTGGATGTGATGAAGACTTGCCTGAAGCCACTTAATGAATCTTTTAAGTCAGAATCAAACTCCTAAGTTTTTCTTTCTGTATTTATTTTTCATATCACACTACTGCAGTGCATAAGTGTTTATATTATCTTAGTACAATGTTTCAGAATTTTTTTTGTCTTTCCTTTGAGCTAAGAGGCAGTGATAGATAATGCTCTTTCCTTATTTGTGGAGTCTGAAGTAAAACAAGCTAATGCGTAAGCTGTTTTTAGTGTCGATTTGCAAGCATTATGTAACTGCACTGCAGCAGGCAAGCTGTCTGTATTCAAGTAATGTGCGATGTGCATCTCAGTTGAAGGGCCACAGTTGGCAGGTGAGAGCAAAACATTTTGACATGAGCATAAGCACTTGTCTCATTATGCCTTATGGGCAGAGGTGTTGAGCATCTGCAGTTTTTACTGAATTTTCCAGCTCAGAGCTAATCATGTACAAAGTCTCAGCTTGGACAGCTGCAAGGTAAAGAGCATTCTCGGAGTCATCGGATAAAGTCCTAAGTAGTTTGAGCATCACGTAGGAGATCTGCACCAAAAGAAGCAGCAGGTCTGGAATTTCTGTGTTGGGACACCAAATTTAATGTTACTCAGGACCATACTGGTAACATAAACTTGTTCTTAACATTTCTCATGTTGTAAAGTAAATGATGTAGAAATTCTAGGGAAAATAACTGCTTACTAAAGGAATCAGGTTGGATCCATGAACATTGTCCATTCTGTGCTTTGGAGCTTGAAGGTGAAAAGGTAGAGGAGGGAAAAAGGTGGACTTGAATGATACTTAAGTACTAGTTCAAATATGCGAGACATCAGAAGCTATCTTGTGACATTTTCTAATTTTCCAACTCTTAATTTTGCAACCCGATAGTACTACTTTAAAATGGAGGAGGATCTATGTGTAAAATTCTGTTTACTTCACATGCACCTGAATGCTTCCATAAAACAGCCTTCAGTAAACCAGCTTGCCAGCATGGTGCAGCCTGAGAACATATGTAAGTACTGCCATACTGGATCTTTTGTAGCCAGAGTTTACAGTTACTTAAGTCTTTGCTGGACCTTTCTGATTAATTGCTTATTGAATCCACATGTACTTTTACTATGCAGAAGTCTTTTAAGATTGTTCCACAGCTTCATTATACTCTGTGTGGGAGAAGTGCTTCTTTTTGTTTGCTTTGAACCTGCAATCTAATGATTTCTGTTGATACTCTTAATTCTTACATTATGAGAAATAATGAATAATCATTCTCTATTTTCCTTCTACATGCCATGCAAGTTTTATAGACCTATATCACATTTTTCCTTTCCTCATTTCTCTGTCAGTAGCCCTAGTTCTCATCTTAGCTAGGCAGAAAATGTTTCATATCACTGATCATTCTTTTCAACGTTTCTGAAACATTTCCAGTGCTGCAGCATCCTTTTTTAAGTTGGTGTGACTAGTCCACATGTAGCATTAGAGATTTGGGAATACCATAGACCTGTATAGTAATATAACAGTTTTGTTGCTTTTATCCTTTACAAGAACTTTGTTCGCACAATTAGAATTGTTGTCTTTTATGTACAGTATTTTGTTTTTGTTAAATATAATCTTTTATTGAAGTTCATCTTCTTCTTTACTGTTCATTCACAGATCTTTATGAAAGGTTATCTACAGCAGATTTTGTCACATCAGTTTCATCTTTTTTTGCAGATCACATATGAAGTCCTAGGGGACTTCCCTAGTGATTACACTACAAGTCTGTTGTGAAAACAGGTTGTTTATTTTTTCTTTCTTTTTAACTAGTATATCCATAAAAAGACCTTCCCTCTATTCAAGGACAATTTTGTTTCTTTATTAGCCTTTGGTGATAGACCTGATCAGAAATCTTTTAGGAAATCCATGTATGGTTTATCAGCTAGATCATCCTTATCCCTTTTATCATTAACCCTTGGAAGATCTCAAAAATATTTGCCAGAGCTGATTCGTCCTCATTACCTCATACTTGTTCACAAGTATTATTCTTTATTATAGTTTTACCAGTTGTCTTCTGTTGAAGTGGACTTGTCTGTAGGTCTGTAGATCACTTCCCAGACATGATTTCAAATATCAGGGTCCTATTTGATACCTTGTATTCCTCAGGGCTGAGTTTGATGTACGCAGTAAACTGCAGACTCAAGTTGGTAGTTTGGCAACATGGTGTTTGAGTTTATTTAGAACTCTGAGGTGAATGCTTCTCTGAACCTGATGTTTTGCTGCTATTTTTTTTTTGTTCTTTTAAAACTTGATTCCATTTCCGTTTGTGATGGTTTCTGTAGCTTAATTGCCATTAAAAAAATCCTGTTGTAGCGATTACTGATTGTTATGGATCGTTTATCTTTAGGTGGTGAAAACTGTTGGTCTTCGTGAAGTCTGGTTCTTTGGGCTACAGTATGTGGACAGCAAAGGTTACTCGACTTGGCTGAAGCTAAATAAAAAGGTAACAATTCCCTAGTATTTAGGCAATTGTACAGTTTGAAATATGCTTTTATAAGGCTTGCTGCTTTAATGTTGTAGGTGAGATATAGCTGGCTTCAAATTTAGTTGGAAAGTTGCTTTTTAGTTTGCTTTAAATGACAAAACACTGTTTTAAGTTTGGTTAGTTACAAAAGAATATGCAAAGATGCATCAACAGTTAATTGGAGAATGAGATACTGTTTCCTGTATTTCCAGTACCATGCTGGTGCATGCATTAAGAAAACTTAAATTCATATGATTGTCCTGGGTTCTTGTAGCAAAATATAATAGAATAAATGTTTTACAGTTGGGGGGGGGGGGGGGGGGTGTGTGAAATAATTGAGTGTCAGGAATTTGCATGTATACAGCTATAGGTCTTTAAACAAGGCACCAATAACAGGGTCCTAAACTTCTGTTTAAGTATCTAAGAGGTAGATTTTAGGATAATTTTTGTTTTATTTTTCCCCATCAGCACTGAGCACCTTGTATCTCCCAGCTTTTGGGAACCAGATCATTTTACTTTAAATCTCTGTATGAATTTGAATGTTCACTTTTCATTTTAATATTGGCTGTCAGGTTATTAATGGCGCTGTTTAGAATAAAGAGATTTTTTTGAGTTCAACTTAATCAAGAATACCTTTTTTATCTTCAGTATTAGGAGGTAAATTGGGAGGTTTTTAGGAGCAAGTCCCACTGTCTGCATTCATATGATCTTTCCTTCTCCTCTGTGGTAAATCCAGCGAGTTAAACCTGCTAGCCACCAAAGCTGTCTCCTAGAATTTCATATGTGTCTAGTTTCATATGCAATAAATGTTGTAGTGCTGTAAATATTTTGTTAGCACGAATGGCATGACTCCAGTGGTTGAAGACTACAGGGTTTGTGCATCATTTGTGAAAAATACAGAAGACATTCTACTATGAAAGTCTTTAGCAAGTTAAGTTGCTGGTGCAGTTCAGGAGCAGCAAGGGTATTCTAATTTCTTTGACTAAGGCAGTTATCTATCTTTTTTTTTTAAACTTGTAACATTTGATTATTAAATGCATCATCATAAACTAGCTCTTAACTTGTTGCTATTTAAATATTTGCAGTAAATACAGATAAGATCTGATAAATCACAGAATAGATGTGCAAATAAGGTTTTATTATGGCAAGAGTACAACTAATTGTTCACTGGTGAGATTAAAGTGAGATGCTGTGTATGTAAATCAGAAGCAAATCGACAGTAATGAAAAGTGAGCAAAACTTTTAAAATTGACATCTGAAATGTTGAATATGCTGCCTTACATACATGATTAAATTGTTGCATTATGGTTTTTGATACTTCCTACAAGTCAAGCCAGCAGATATATCATTTCAGGCATAGTGAAGAAGTTTTAGAGGGACTACTAGTGTACATAAAATTAAATGTGTAATAAAGTGCTTGAGGAATTGGGATGTATAGATTTATTATGAATGTACCTTTTAACAATCAGTGTTTTATTTGATGTTAAAGTTAGTTTAATTTTGAATGTTTTTGCTTTAGGCTTAATCAGTGATGAGAGCTGATCCTAAAAGAAATGGGAAATTCTACATAAAAATGAGGTTTTGTTGAAGTTTGAATTGGACATTTACTTAAAACTTAAAATGACCACATCTGATCTCTTCACAGAAATAATGATTACAAGGTTTATCCATTCTAGAAAAATGGTGGGATGAATGGAATTATGGGGTTTTTGCACAGCAACAAAGCACATGAATTTAGTTCAATAATTCAAAGACTTTTGACAGAATCCAACTCTACACTTACACTGAAGAAATGTGCTGTAGTTCTCGCTAAAGAAACCTTATTAGACCCTAATTTTTTATTTCCTGCAATTCATCCTTGGATATAGTTTTGATTTTTTTTTTAAATATGTATTACAACTTCTTTTTTTACAGATTTTTTTTTTTGTGATAAATACAAATCCTCACAAGCATACAAAAAGCCTCTTAAACAGCCTTTGAGTAGTATTTCAAAATTGTCTGATTTATCCAAATTGGTGTACTTGATTCAGTGCCATGTGAAGCGTTATTGAGTTCCACAGTGGGCTTGTCAGGATGCCCTGGATTTCAGTGTAGAGGAGCTAAAGAGTTCAAAACTACTGAGTTAATTATATTTAATATATAATTTAGTGCTCTTTTTATTTTTTCTTTATTCCTCTCCCTCAGGTAACGCAGCAAGATGTAAGGAAAGAAAATCCTTTGCAGTTTAAGTTCAGGGCCAAGTTCTTTCCAGAGGATGTATCTGAAGAATTAATTCAGGAAATAACTCAGAGACTTTTCTTCCTGCAAGTCAAAGAAGCGATCTTAAATGATGAAATATATTGCCCACCAGAAACTGCAGTTCTTCTGGCTTCTTATGCTGTCCAGTCCAAGTATGGAGATTACAGTAAAGAAATACATAAACTAGGCTACCTAGCTAATGACAGACTTCTCCCTCAGCGGTGAGTGAGACTGGTTTTGCATCATCTGCTGCATTTAAACTTGATCACAGCACAGTTTTAATAAATAAAATATTAAATGATAATGTGCACTTAATGGTAGCTTTCTTAAGAGTTCATGTGTTGCTAGTAGAATTTAGAGATCCTTATTTAGACTCCAAATAACAAAGAAGCGTCACAACCGTGGGTTTCTTGAGACCTGTTTCCTGTCCGTCCACAAATATCTGCAGAGATTTAGTTGAACAAAATTTCCAAAGTCCTCCAAAATGATCTAATGTTCCTGAAGCTTGCTTCTGCTGAATTAAAATCAAAATACTCTAATATGGAAGTCACTAAGATTCATTTGATACTCTCTCCTTTTCTTCAGTTCTTAATGTTTTTGTACACTTAAATGATAATAACTTCCTGAAAATAATTATGAGGTGTATTGCAAGTAAAATATGTTGCAGAAAAATGCTAGCCTAGACAGAAAATTTAGAAACGAAATTGTTGCCGTTGCTGTTGAGTATAAACTCTTTTGTATTAGTCACTCATCTAAATTGTTAGGAAAAGTAAGCATAACTGAAAGTGTGCTCCTGGCATGTATTGGCAGCAAGAGATGCATTGCAGCACAAATGTACAAGGTTAGACAATTTAGTTAGTGTGGATGAATCCATAGTGATGTATCATGGACGAATGTGTGCTTACTAAATATGTAACGTTAATGCATCTTCAAAGAAATGAGAGCCATGGGATAATTTGAGGTTTCTTTAAAAGTTGTATGCTTTGTCTTTAATTTGAAATCTAAAAGCAGAAACTCACTCACTAGTGTAACTAAGCTTGAGAATTTTCTAGCAAGTGGAAAAACATTTCAAAGTGTTGTGGTGAAGAAACATTTCTGAAAATGTGTCAGATTTTTTTAAAAATGCTGGCTATAAGTTTGGTTATGGCTGTTTACTTCCTTCTTGTGACAGTAAAGTCTATACCTTTTTCTAGAAAAATACCCTTTGTTAGGAAGGCAGGGAGATGTAGAACCAGTAAAACTGTCATTACTGAGTATGTTAGTTCACAAATCTTGGGTTTTGCTCAGTTATGATGACAGCCAGTGAACACTGGAGTGCTTGTGTACGACACGAATTCAAGTAGTTAAGATGCTCCTTTTCAGTAGACAAATGTTCAGATGATTTCCCAGCATATGCTTTCAACCAGTCATATGCCAGTCTGCACTGAGTGAGCACACAGCTTTTGTACATTCTAACACAATTTTTCCTGTTTTGCCTCCTGTCACCAGGAGATTTGCCAGAAAACTAGCAAGTAAATCATAAAAATACCTCAGAACAATATACAACATAATATCAAAAATACTTACTTGTTTCCCAAAGTAGACTAGCTTTGCAAAATTTTACTGAAGAAGATGAGAAAAGATTTGCAGTTCCTGTTAAGTCTTAATGTTTACCAGTCAACACTACTGCATATTTCTTGACTCAAAACTATGAGCTGGGTAGCAACAAGGCATCAAGTGCTTGATGAGTTTTTCTGTTGCAATAGTCCCTGCATATCTGCTAGTGATGTTTCATCAGTAGCATGTGAATAGGGAGTGGAGGTGACAGAGTGGTGACATCCATCTCGTCAAAGACATTGACAGCTTTGCTGAGGATATCACAGAAACACAGAATCATTTGAGGGTGGAAGAGGAGCTCTGAAGATCATCTAGTCCAGTCTCCGTACTCAAAGCAGAGTCACCTAGAGAGGTGGTCAATGCCATGTGCTGGTCAGTATTTAAGAGGCATTTGGATAATGCCCTTAATAACATGCATTAACTTCTGGTCAACCCTGAAGTGGTCAGGAAGTTGGACTAGGTAATCGTTGTAGCTCCCTTGCAACTGAAATATTCTATTCTAATTACAGGAGGTTGCTCAAGCCTTTTCCAGTTGGGTTTTTAATATTTCCAAGGATGGACACTCTGTAACCTCTCTGGGCAACCTTTTATAGTGTTTGACCACCTTTGCAGTAAAGAAATAAAATAAAAATTTATGTTCAAGTGTATTTCACTTGTACCCATTGCCTTCTGTTTCTCAACTCAAATTCAATTTAAAAAGAGGAAAGTGCAAAGAGTTGCTGTAGAAGTAGAAATTTAACTGAATTTGGAAAGTCCAAGAAAGCACAAGTCACCATGAGGGTGACTGAGTGCTAACACAGGTTGCCTGGAGAGCTTGTTGGAGTCTCCCTCCCTGGAGATATTCAAAAGCTGTCTAGACATGGTCCTGGGCAGTGAGCTATAGGTGACCTGCTTGAGCATGGGGGTGGGCAAGAAGACCTCCTGTGGTCCCTTCTAACCTCAACCGTTCTGTGATTCTGTGAAGAAGAGCTTGGGAGCAGGACTTTTATTTTCAGATGAGCACTGGTGTGACATAATCCTGGGATAGTGTATTTTTCAATGTCCTGTTTTGTCCTTCATTTTTTTGTTTGTTCTATGCTATACTGCTATGAAAGCTTTTGACCGTTTTGTGAATATCTGCTGGAGGAGTAGAAGAAATAGTGGTAGAAAGCAGCTCACAATGTAAATATCACAATATAAAAATCAGGCCTGATTTAATTACAGAACTTCTTTAATTAACATTGTCCTAGAAGACTTGGAATTAAATTTTTTTTTATGCAATAGAAACTTGTAGATGATTGCCAGAATGCTTTTAGATTGGAACAGCCAAGGCAGCCTCTTCTACTTTGTGCATTCTGTAACAGGCTTCTGTAAGTATTATATTTAGGGCTTATAATAAAGGCTAAAGATGAGAAAACAAGCAAACAAACAAGAAGGATGTCTTGTCATTGCATGGTCTTGTATCTTTTAGCTGTAAACACATCAGCTTTGTGCAGGTGCAAAAACTAAAACCTCTACCTCAGTTTTGAGTAGGAAAGCCTGTTGATAGGGATGCACACAAAGCGAATCAAAATGTGATATGGCTACCACTGAAAATTGCACTTCGATAGATATGGGGCAGAGTAGAAAATCGAGTGACAGGGTGATCCTATAACAGAAGAAACACTGCATTACGATTTTCTGTATCACTCGGTCTGTTCTTTATTTCTTTATTGTACTTTGCTAAAAATGTAGGG